>NW_026945884.1:445000-450000 GCF_034702125.1 Engraulis encrasicolus
CGTCTCACCAGATGAGCACACGTCTCACCAGATGAGCACACGTCTCACCCCAACTCATCAGTTCCTGACTACCGTCGACCAACCAGGTGGCAACTTTTGATGTTGAAGGCACTCCTGCCACGTCACATGTGGACAAGGTCGCCTAAACCTAGACCTATCCCCAACCCTGACCCTGACCCTAACCCTGACCCTAACCCTGACCCTTAACCTAAACCTAGACCTATCCCTAACCCTGACCCTTAACCTATCCCTAACCCTAACCCTGACCCTGACCCTTAACCCTATCCAGACCGGGGGGGGGGGCTAAAAGTGCCCGCACCAACTTTGATGTCGTATAACTCCTGAATGACTTAAGCTATGACTACGAAACTTGGTGACTTTTCCTAAAATGAAGTTGGCTACAATGTGATACCAAAAGATTAGGTTTATCATTTTTGTTGTTGCCATGGCAACGGTTTTCTGACAGGTACGTCTGACCAAAAATCACTGATCTAAGTCTCATCAGTGTACCCTCCTTATTGCATACTACTTATGGTATAGTTATTCCATTACATTAGCATAACATTACCTAATATAATATTAGCTTAATAAATTATCATTAATTTATGCTAATTTATGCTAATGTATGCTAATTTGACGACGTCATCACATTTATAATCAAATAGCTGTTTTTATCGTTACCAATGCACATTTCACCTCAATTTTATTTATTCTTTTTATTTCTCATTGCTTGTGTGTCTTATGTAGATCATGCCCTGCAAATTTGGTAATAATGCATCCTGTTGTTGAGGACTGACTGCTTGCGGCAATGTTATATGAAACCGAAGCCGCTTTGCCATATCTACGACGTGATTTTGTCAAGTAATTTTTCACATTTTTTTACATTTTCATGAGCATCAGAAACCCTTGTGAACATTTGAAGTGGTCTGATGCACATAATAAGTAAAATTGATGTGCATTACCAAAGTAAGATGGAAAATACAATTCGGTGACAATTGGGGCAATAAAAACAGGAAATGATGTCATAATGACGTCATAATACCCTATAATGACACCAAAGTTATGTCAATCAGAGATTATGGGCTGGAGATCATCCCCTCCAAGTTTGGTGGTCATACGCCATTCGGTTCCTAAGTTATGAGGGGGGGGGGGTCAAAAGAGCACCCCCCCGGTCCCAGGAATGCCAAAAAAGCCCGGTCTGAATAGGGTTAACCTAAACCTAGACCTATCCCTAGCCCTGACCCTTAACTCACACCTAGCCATGGATATCCAGTTAGCACATATAGCTTAACCAATTCGCACATGTAGCCTTATGCTCTTTAAGCAGAAGAAACCATCCATAACCTTAGAAACAGTTAACAGCAAACATCACTTAGCTAATTTTGTTAGCATTATTAAGCTATAACCCTAGAAACAGCTAGCATAATTAGCATCACTTAGCTGTATGCACTTTAAGTAGCTGAAACCATCCATAATCATAGAAACAGCTAACATAGCTAGCATCACTCAGCATAGCTCAGCTATGCTAGTGAGATGTACACAGTGCAGCAAATAGTGTTAGCACATGGGATATCACGGTGTTGCACATGCAGAGAGGAAAGACACCTAGTTAGCATACTGTAGCTTTATACTGGAGCTGTTAGCATTCCACATAGCACTATGTTAGCACATTTAGAGAAGGAAGGTAGATCAGGTGGCTTGGCATGGACATTGTACTATGTAATGTGGCTTGGCTAGCGTGGACACATGTACACTAAACATTATGTAATGTACTATACATTTACTATGGCACAGGAGGTACTATGTAATGTAGTATACATTTACTATGGCACAGGAGGCACTATGTAATGTAATGTAACATTACTATGTTAGCACTTAGCATTGTGTTATGTAATATGATGTGACTATGCTGGCAGAGTTAGCATGATGTAATGTAATGTTACTATGCTACCTGAGTTAGCACTATGCAATGTACATTTGACCATTTTGCTATGCACGGTTAGCATTCTGCAATCTTGCCTCTCACACCTGGAACACAAATCCCAGCACAATTAGAGAATTATAAAATCAACTGGATAATCGATACGGGAGACAATCACCATTCCGACACACCGCCATTCCGACAGACCGCCATTCCGACACACCGCCATTCCGACACACCGCCATTCCGACAGACCGCCATTCCGACAGTATTTGATTGTCATTCCGAGCCCCTGCTTCCCGTGCTGTTTTTCTGCCTGCTAAGCAGAAAGCCGGTGAGTTTTCAGACTCTAAAGCAACATTCAATAGAGTGTTCTGTTTATTTACAAAAACAGCACCCTTCCAATCGATAACATTGTTGCAAGTGCTTAGAGGCGCGTGAACAACTTGGAGTCTTTTTCAATCAAATGGTAGTTTTACGTCCCTTTCAAACAACCTAAATATTTTTGAGGGACTGACCCTTTGTTTTACAGTAGAGTTATGAAATTCTTTAATTGACCAATGAGCATTGATAGTTGGCTTGATTGGCAGTTAGAATTGTTTCAATATTCTTTTGACTGAGAGTCAAGTGCAACTAGCAATTAGTGTCGGTCTATCAGCGCTTGTTCTCAGTGTTGTTAACCCATTTAAGCCTAAGGCACCTGCAAAAAAGCCGACACGCCTTGGATCTCTGTATTTGGAAGGCCAGCCGCACATCGACTCCGACAGCACTGCGGCACACTTCAGCTTCCGATAGAATTTGGATGACCAAACCCAATTTCACACGAACATAGCATTGAAAGTCAATGGGCGGCGCCGACAAAATAGAGCTTGTCCCTAATTGCTATCCGACATAAAGGTATAAAGTAATGTACGCACCACTTCATCCAGTTAGGGAATTCTAGGGAACTCTACCGAAACATGCTGTGTGTCATGAAAAACAGTTTGTTGATAAAGTGGTCAAAAACATAAAACAAACGATACATTTCTAAGGGATTCTCAAGTTGCAATAAAATAATCAGAGGGTCCAATGCATGGAATAAAAAACATGACAATATAAATGAGAAAATAAAACAACACAAGAAAACTGTGAATAAAGTTCATATTGTGTATGTGTGTGGAGTGACTTGGTTATCCAACTTATTATGGTAGTGGAGTATTCTCCACATGATGCCAGCAGGGGAGTCTATGAACTACATTACCCATGATGCCCAGCAATAGACTGCCCTGCTGGGGATCATGGGTAATGTTGTTAATAGACTGCGGGAGAGTGTATTAATTACATTACCCATGATACCCTGCATTTTGACTTTCACATATTTGCAGTATTTCCAAGCATTATTCATGAATATGTATATCATTGTCTTCTTAGTTTTTTCAGTAATTAGATTAATTGGATCAGAATTATTAGCATAGCTTAGCATAATCACCGGAAGTGAATGGGGGCATTAGCATCAAGCCACAAGTGAAACTTTATTCTTAAATAACTTCTCTATTTTGCATCATACACAAATTACACTCCATGATATCCTCGCTTACCTATTCAAATGGTGAAAATTAAATATAATGAAATTCCTAAAGAATTGTGGAAGATACACCAACTTGTTACATTCATGGTTCCATTCGTGGCCATTTTTGGAAATTCAAAATGGCGGACCATGGAGAAGATACCCCTTTTCACGTATGAAAAGTGGAATTTTTCCAGTCATAATGGATACTTAGTATTTGATGCTGGTGGTAAGTATTCATGAAAAAGGTAACATTAGGGAATGGGCAGCATGAATTCTGGAAATTAACAACTAAAAATCTCAAACAGTTTCCCTGAACCCATTCCACTACTACAGAGTATAAACATTTCAAAGAAGAAAATGAATCCAGTCCGATAGTGGCCATCGACATCGACAGAGATTCATACTTTGCATAACTCATGTCAATCATTGTCAAATAAATGTCAATAACAGTTTCTCTTGCCTCTCCAGTCTGTATGGTAGAACTCTATTTAGATCAGTGGTAAAGAACAGACCAAGCTGTAGAGGTGATTGACAGCTGCCTTGTCCAATGCCCTGTGCTGTAGAGGTGATTGACAGCTGCCTTCTCCAATCCCCTGTGCTGTATAGATGATTGACAGCTGCCTTGTCCAATCCCCTGTGCTCTAGAGGTGATTGACAGCTGCCTTCTCCAATCCCCTGTGCTGCTGTTTGGAACTGGAGGAGTGCTGTGCAGTATAGAGAAGAGCATCAGTGTGTGTGCGTGTGTGCGCGCGTGCGCGTGTGTGTGTGTGTGCGCCCGTGTGTGTGTGCTCGCGTGCGTGCGTGCGTGCGCGCGCGTGTGTGTGTGCGCGTATGTGCGTGTGTGTGTGTGTGTGTGTGTGTGTGTGTGTGTGTGTGTGTGTGTGTGTGTGTGTGTGTGTGTGCACCACTGCATGCATGTACTGTACAGTATAGTATAGTTCTGTGTGAGAACACCTTTGTAAATCTTTGTTGGACTTGACAAGGAATGGGGGAGGGAGAATCAAGCACTGGTGTCACTTTTACATATAATGCACTGTACTTGTTACCTGACTCTTGCCATCTGATATGCTCTCGCATACCATCTGGGCCCTGCCCCCAACCGACACCATCTGGGCCCTGCCCCCAACCGACACTGATTTTTGGACTCTGTTGTGGAACTTCTGAGTTTCTGTGGAATAAACAAGACAACATTTTTTCAACATTTTTGAACCTCTGCATTTGAGCCTGAACTTTATCTGGACCATAGCACTGTGGTTAGCATTCCAGCCTGTAATGATGTTCTCCCAAGTGGTGGTCAGAGACGAACGAGATCAGTTTTAACAATACAGATATTGAAAAAGGTGCATATGAAATCATTGACATGGGCAAATCTGTTTTCAACTCGTACATTTACTAACGCGTTATCATGAGTGTTACGACCCCAGCTCGTTTTGAGGGCGCAATATGAAAAGGAGACCACACAAAGATTCAAAGTTCAGTTATAATTTTATTGAACAACAATGATCAATGAAAACATGTGTCTAGGGGAAT
>NW_026945884.1:477225-487225 GCF_034702125.1 Engraulis encrasicolus
CTTGACTTGACTTGAAAGCTTTAATGTCCTTTAAAAGGCTATTTGATTTACAGCACAGCAGAATGAATGGCATAAAAACATATAGGCCTACAATAAAACACATACAGTACAACAAATACACTCAATAAATAGCTAAACATATAGTTACTATGTAAATAAATACGTAATAAATACAGACCACTGGTCAAATGCATCCATTAACCCAATATGAAAGTCCATAATGTCATGAATGTATCTCCCACATCTTGTTCAATTCGTTAATTGCCATGGGGATGAAGGAGTTCTTTGCTCTATTGGTTCTAATATTGGGGTATCTATACCTGCGTCCTGAAGGGAGTGTTTGGAACTTAACTGAGAGGGGGTGGGTAGTGTCAGTACAAACTTTATATGTAGTGAGGGGCGGAGTTAATATTCACATGTAATGAGGGGCGGAGTTAATATTTATATGTAAGGGGTGAGGGGTGTGTTCATCCACATGAGGAGGAGGAGTCAACGAGGTGAGGAGGCGGGGTCAGTGTTCCCAGATGTATTTGTACCATATTTGTTTTCTTTTCAAATCAGAGGATCCAAAAAACCCCCGAAAATTGATATTTGTAAAAATGTGAAAATAACAGTGAAAATGTTGAGCAATTTTGGGCTTGTTGAATGTTTTTCTTTATATTGGTGTCAACATAGCATCCCTGTGCTGTTTGGGCTTGTTGAATGGTTGTGTAATATTGGTGTCCACATAGCAATACTGGGTAAGCGCCTATAGCATCCCTGTGCTGTTTTGACAACAGGTCTGGCTGGCAGCTAGTCCATTTAGCCAGCAACTTACAGACGTTCAAAACTTCCAAATGTCTCGTTTTTTAATGCCATGTGTCATGTGATAACTGTCACAAAAGTAGCTAGGTACTTCAAGACTATTTGTAAACACTGCAATTGATCTGCTTGACAAGGTCTGGCTAGATTTGTCTCCTGTGCTAGGTCATTTTAAATTGTTTGAGTAGCCTCTTACTGCAGATGGGGTCGCCAGCGGGCCTATTCACTATTTGCAGAAAATACTCAACTACATCATAACAACATTGCTATGACAGTGCCGAGAGCCTTAAGTAACAGATTAAGACATAGACATTACAATTTTGGTGACAGTAAGGTTATAACATAGGTGGTTAAGGTGGATAAGGTGTTAACGGTGTTTTAGCTCACCTGGGTCAGGTCTCATTTCCACCCATTTAGTCAACGACTTACGGACAACAATATAGTGAGCGGGAAAGCAAAGCTAAATCCTGATTCCGTTTGACACGTGTTCTGGCAGCAGATTAGGTTGGCATTTTAAGACCACTTCCCTGGCCCCATGAGCCGACAGGAAGGGGCAGAGACCGAGACGTGCATTATATACATCACGTTAACGGGTGTGTGTGTATATTGTTCACATTACGGTAATGGGTGTGTGTGTTTATTATATACAGTACGGTAACGGGTGTGTGTGTATATAGTATCATTACGGTGATATGTGTGTGTGTGTGTGTGTGTGTGTGTGTGTGTATATTATATACATTATGGTAATGTGTGTGTGTGTGTGTGTGTGTGTGTGTGTGTGTGTGTGTATATTATATATAGTACGGTAATGGGGGTGTGTGTGTATATTATATACACTACGGTAATGTGTGTGTGTGTATATCATATACAGTACGGAAATGGGTGTATGTGTATATATTGTATACAGTACGGTAACATGTGTGTGTATATTGTATACGGTAATGGGGTGTGTGTGTGTGTGTATATTATATACATTACGTTAACGGGTGTGTGTGTTTATAGTATCATTACGGTAATGGGTGTGTGTGTGTGTGTGTGTGTGTGTGTGTGTGTGTATTATATACATTACGGTAATGTGTGTGTGTGTGTGTGTGTGTGTGTGTATATTATATATAGTACGGAAATGGGTGTGTGTGTCAGGGCTTAACACTAACGGGCGCCAGGGCACCAAATGCGGGTGAAAATCACATTTGGCGTGTAGCAAGTTGATCCTCACTAGCCATTTGGCTGGTAGCATATTTTTGGGGAGTGATTGAAAAAAAACGGTGATAGATTTTTCTGAATGTGTTCGCTATCAAAGAGGAATCCAGTCTTGCGAAGCTATAGGGCACTGGCTTGTCAAACACTGCAAATGCCCCGCCTCCGTGGAGAAAGTCGGACACACCAAGACGTGCGTCGTTTGCTCCGGTTTAAATATGTGGCGAAGTTTGCTCTCAACAGACAAGCGACTCTATGTGCATATTTTCCGACCTGCCTTTTATAATCCCGTAGTGATAAACCTCGATGTTTTACGTAGTTGTGCGCAGTTCTTAAGCTGTGGGTACTGACACAACCTTGGTTACAACGCACGTTATCGAACATTGCACAAACAGCCTGTCAGCATCGCAATGTCTGTCTTGCTTTGACAACAGTGTAAGAAAACGGGACGACAAAAAGTCGGCAGGTAACGACATCATACCTGTCAAATTTGAGCTTCACAAATCTGGATAGTTCCCAGAATTTACGCCAAAAGCAGGACATATTCAACAGGTCAACTTCTGACAATCAATGGGGCAGCAGTGACAAGTCGGGCGGTGCGTTGCTTTTCACGCTGACAGTTCACGTGAGAGGCAGTCCTGTCCAGAATCCCCCCATAACGCACGTTTAAAAGGCGCACGTAGACTTGCATATCGTTAAAAATATGAAATATGTGTTCCCCCTTTGTCGCCGAAATTGTCAGGAGGCATAAAGGCTAAATAATATTTTACTTTCATGATTAATATCCCAGAAGATGTGATGTTTCATGGCAGGCGAACGTGCATCAGACCTGAGTGGGATACATGTATTTGCACATTAATGAACAAACGAATGAAAATTCCTTCCACCTCAAAGAAACAAATGGCCTTCTTCATATACCTTGCACTTATGCGTGTGCCCTTGCACAACACAGCATGTTACTTTTATTACATGTTATATTCCATGACACATTGCGCTTGTCGTTTCTGATCAATAGGCCTATGTAAAACAAATAACACCAGACATCAGATCAGTTCTGTATTTTCCTGTCTGCTCACCCGAGTGAAATATTACTACATATTATATTATAATATATTGTATTATATTATATTATATAGGGTCTAACATCATATCAATCATATTAGGCTACATTATGGCTGTCATGATGGTTAACCCTTTAACGCATAACATGGGTCTAAATAGACCCGGCTGAGTTTAAAACTTCTATATCTTTGTGAGAATACAATTTTCTTACTCAGCACTCCATGAATTCCTCAATTGACTTGTTTTTGTCCCTAAGATGACTTAATTTATTTTTATGCATCATAACTTTTTGCGTGAAAACACTTTTTTTGTTACTACCCCTTTAACGCATAACATGGGTCTAAGTAGACCCGCATTCATTTCCTATGTAATTTCATCACAAGCTTAATGTCTCTTAGCCATATTGAAAAAGGATTTTGATTATTTTACTATAAGTCCAACTTTTTATCATTTATAGAGTATTAACTCCCAACATCAATACTTATTTTAAATACTTGATGGTTATTATTTGATATAGAAGTCATTTTACATAACTATATGATATTTAGACACATGGGTCTAAATAGACCCGCATTCATTTCCTATGTAATTTCATCACAAGCTTAATGTCTCTTAGCCATATTGAAAAAGAATTTTGATTCTTTTACTAAAAGTCCAACTTTTTATCATTTATAGAGTATTAACTCCCAACATCAATACTTATTTTAAATACTTGATGGTTATTCTTTGATATAGAAGTCATTTTATATAACTATATGATATTTAGACACATGGGTCTAAATAGACCTGCATTCATTTCCTATGTAATTTCATCACAAGCTTAATGTCTCTTAGCCATATTGAGAAAGGATTTTGATTCATTTACAAACCCCAACTCCGATGAAGTTGGGACGTTTGGTAAACAGTGAATAAAATCAAAATGCTATCATTTTCAAAACATTCAATCTATTCATTAGATGGAGAATAGTGAAAAGACAACATATTAAGTGTTAAAACTGAGAAAAAATATTGTTTTGGGGGACATATGTACTCATTTCTAATTTGATAAATCCAACACGTCTCAAAAGAGTTGGGACGGGGACAATAAATGGCAGCAAATGTCGAGGAAGACTAAAAACAAAACAAAAGACAACACTTAACAGTTAAATACATTAACCGATGAGATGATTTTATATAAAAAACAGTGTTAATTCCTATCTTGGACATGATTTCACCAGCTTAAATGGTGGGTGTATTCCTTGCCATGTTTTGCAATGTTTTCCTTTCTGTAGTGCTTACAGTGTGACAGGTCTTGACCAAAAACCCACCATTTTATCACCTGCTGGTCCTTATGATGGAGCCAAACTGTTAAAACATATTAGAGAATGCAATTTGACCTTACTATGTGGCAGTAATCGAAGATCTGCCTTCAAAATATAATGCATGAGTGGCTTTTCATGCTGTTTAAAACCCATTTATACCATTCAGCACAGTATTTAACTCTACAGATGAGTGAGAACATCTTAACCAATGCACTACTGCACCCGCATGCCATCATGGAGGCCGACTTTTGAAGCTAGCACTAACACAAGTTGGATGGTCCATTTTTACTGTAGCACAGGATGTGCAATGCTCTATTATGGTCAAAAAGAATGGACTTCTACAACTTCTGCTGACTTCTATAAGCAAAGGACAGTTTCCCATGTCTTCTGGGTCTATTTCAAGTGAGCTCAGGTGCTTAGGAGAATGTTACACCCCTGTATCATTTTCATGCATTAAGCATTCTTAATATGGTCAATTTTCAATAGCTCTAATTCCTGGAGTGCTAGAGTGAGACTACAGCCAATATATATTTCATAATGTCATGAACCTATACAATGATTTTATTAACAAAAATATGTCTTATATACACTCAATCGTGGTAAATCAAAGGGAATTCAAAAATGTATGTAATAACTATGGTAATTATTCCCTTTGCATCTTTAATTCTGAGTGACTCAGCCTCTCTGTGATGATCTTATACCTGGACACCTATATTGTCCGTCAGTACAATTCATTTTGAAATGTTCTTCTTTGTTGTTTTATCTTATTTGGATGTTTACTAAATTTCACTGATCCCCGTCCCAACTCTTTTGAGACGTGTTGGATTTATCAAATTAGAAATGAGTACATATGTCCCCCAAAACAATATTTTTTCTCAATTTTAACACTTAATATGTTGTCTTTTCACTATTCTCCATCTAATGAATAGATTGAATGTTTTGAAAATGATAGCATTTTGATTTTATTCACTGTTTACCAAACGTCCCAACTTCATCGGAGTTGGGGTTAGTACTAAAAATTCAACTTTTTGTCATTTATGGAGTATTAACTCCCAACATTAATACTTAATTCAAATACTTTATGGTTATTCTTTGAAATATACATATTTTTATACAATTATATGATATTGACACACATGGGTCAAAAATGGTCTGCATTCATTTTTTATATACACTGTGTGCAGAATTATTAGGTAAACATGTTTTTTGACCATATTGTCTTTTTTATGCTTATTTTCCAACAGGTATCTATATGAACTTGAAAACCTATCGGATTTAAGCATTCCAGGCCATGCATATTTGTATAAAAATATGGGGCTGTGGTCGAAGGTGCACAACACCTTATGTCAGGTGTGCATAATTATTAGGCAATTTTGTTGTCTTCTTGGAAAATTGGCCACAAAATAAATCTAACAAACTCTGAAAAGTCAATTAACAATTTTGAAGTCTTCTAGAGGTATGTGGCTCTCGTGAAATTAACAAGACGTTGGTCACTTTACCACAGAATTATGAATTGCATCATTACAAAGTCATCAGTCTCGTCAGAAATGTCACTGCCAAAAATTGAGAAGAATTTAAGGTGGAACTACAAAAAAGTATTACCCTGCAGTCCTATAATATTACACAACAGAAACCTACACATACAGAGACCTGCAGAGTGTCCAGAGGAACAGGGCATTGAACACTCAGAGATGTGGCCAAGGTAAGAAGGGATGACACCAGACAAGTTAATTAAGTCAAGACTGGGTCAAAAACACCTGGGGACAGAATTTTAAAAGTTAGGCCTTTTATGGACTTGGGGAAGTGACTCTTGACAGACAGGGTGGATGAGCCCATGGCTGGATCATTGAGAGGAAGACATTTGCATCTTTTGAAGACCATGGTATTTATGATGTACTTTGCTGGCATTTGAGTGGAACTCAGGAACTCATGTAAGTGTGCACATTGCTGATCTAGCCATAGACTCATCTACCTGGTTCATTAACAGTCACCTTCACTAGTTCATAAAACCATTGAAAAAACTGTCTAAAGACATTTCTTGACCCAGTCTTGACTTAAGTTTCTTGCTGAGTGGTCTTCAGGTTTCAGCCTGTTTTACCTTGGCCATGTCTCTGAGTGCTGAATACAATGTTCTTGTGGACACTCAATGTAGGTTTCAGTTCTGGAATATAACAGCAATGCAGGTAATAGTTTTGTGGTAGTTTTATCTTCAATTTTTCTCAATCTGGCAGTAACGTTGTGAGCTCATGTCATGTGACACTGATGGCTTTGTAACAGTGCTTTAGATGGATGTGACCGATATTTCAGACAGCCACACCCCTCTGGAAGACATCAAAATTGTTTATAGTATTTTTGGAGTTTGTTAGATGTCTTTTGTGGCATATTTTCCCATAGGAAAGCAAAGTTGTCTAATAATTATGCACATTAATTATGCCCTGATATAGGCTATTGGGCTCCTCCGATCACACCGTCTCTTATTATACAAATATGCATGACCTGGAATGCTTAAATCCAATAGGTCAGCAGTGGTCAAAAACGGTCCGCAGTTTATTTGTTCCTGACTGGAATCCTTTTAAATATATTTTAGTTCCTAACGTGAAACACTTCAGACTTAGGCTATGTCTGGAATAATGGGGGAAATTATTTGTGTGTTTATTTATATAAGATACAAAAAATAACACCCATTTTGTGCATTAAAAACAGCCTAAATCACAACTTTTAATCCATTAGCTATTAAAATACATTAATTGTGGAAGTTATTATAGTGAAAGATTAAGACTTCCATTAGAAATGAATGCGGGCCATTTTCGATCCATGTCTAGAAATTAGTGATTTAATTCCAAATTCTTGTTTATTTGTAAAATAAAAATATAAGAACATTTTTAAAAAATACTTTTTTTGAAATAAGGACCACCTATGTAATTACTTTTAGAAGAATTATGGGATAAAATGTATTGGTTTTAGAAGTTGTGTGAGAGAATACATGATTAATGCTCAGAAATACATTGGAAATGAATGCGGGTCTATTTAGACCCATGTTATGCATTAGTGTGAGTCCAATGGCTTATGCATTAAAGGGTTAAGAAAATTATGGCTAGTGAAAAGGCCCAATGGCTAGTGAGTCAGGGAAACCACTAGCCATAATGGCCGGTGACCAAAAAAAGTTAGTGTCAAGCACTGGTGTGTGTATATTATATACAGTACGGTAATGGGTGTGTGTGTATATTATATACAGTGCGGTAATGGGTGTGTGTGTGTATATTAAATACATTACGGTAATGGGTGTGTGTGTATATTGTATACAGTACGGTAACGGGTGTGTGTGTATATTATATACATTACGGTAATGGGGTTGTGTGTATATTGTATGCAGTAAGGTAACGGGGGTGTGTGTGTATATTATATGCAGTACGGTAACGGGTGTGTGTGTATATTATATACATTACGGTAATGGGGTTGTGTGTGTATATTATATACATTACGATAATGGGTGTGTGTGTATTGTATGCAGTAAGGTAATTGGTGTGTGTGTATTATATACAGTACGGTAACGTGGGTCCGATGGCCATCACTCTCTGCCAGACGCTCGGACAGAATCTCGGAATGTTGTGGAGCAGAGACAGAACCTCAGCAGGTACACACACACGCGCACGCGCACGCGCACGCGCACGCGCACGCGCACACGCACACACGCACACACGCACACACGCATATTGTGGCATATTGGGTCAGGTACGGTCTGATCGTTTTTATACTTTACACTGAAAAGCGGCATGACCGGGCAACCGAGGCACTTTGGTCAGTTTTGCGCTGTTTTTAATGTGCTTTATGAATAAAATGTACTTACTTACTTTGCTTACTGTATGGTCAAAGTATGATAGAAGGTTTTCAATCATGACGGCAAGGTTTCTTGCAACCTTATTTGGGGGGGGGCGACAGTGGCTGAGCCCATACTGAGTTTGATATTGTGACAGCACATACTTGGCTTTAGCTAAAGGTGATGTCCCGTCATCCATGTGGATAATGCGAAGATGCAGAGACGGTGGAGTTCTCTGGATGACAGACGTAGCTGTGTGTCATCATCACTGTAAGCGAAGCCGTGTGCATGACAAAAAAGAGTGGCCTCAGCACTAACCCTTGGGGCACCCCTGTGGAGAGGCCTCAGCACTGACCCCTGGGGCACCCCTGTGGAGAGGCCTCAGCACTGACCCTTGGGGCACGAGAGGCCTCAGCACTAACCCTTGGGACACCCCTGTGGAGAGGTGATGAGTTGAGGACAGTTGCCCTGGACATGACATGTTAAACAAATGGTGGATTTGAACCAGGATTGGATGGTGCTCGTGATGTCCATGTTTGAGAGTATATAGTAAGAACTATAGGCGTCTTTCCATGGACACGGTTCTATGGGGTTTGCGTGCTGCCGAGGCGTGGCTTCAGTTTTTATTTACATTAACTCCACCCATACGCATCTTCAGTTCAGATTTTAGAATCGGCACAGACGTGGTTCTGGGCGTGCAGAGCTAGTTCCACTACGACATGTTGCCCTGTGTTAGGATTTACTGGCAAAACATCCATTCCCACCCACACACTTTAAAAATCCACATGGCTTTTCTGTCGGCAGTTTTTACAATAGACTAGACAGAAAATTGGTCAAGCAATTATCATGTTCTTTAAACTAACTCCGGTCTGGCCAAGGAGTTGTCAAGTAATTATTTTTTGTGCTGACAGCATTTATCGACTGATTAACAAACAAACAAAGGAAAAAAAATGTAGAGATTTCCATGTGGAAAGCTCCACGCCTCCTCGTGAGAAGCCTCTTATACGGGAGAAATACAGTAGGCTATGAACACGCACCATGCAATAAAGTCTTCACAATGCACACTCATCTGTTGACTAGCATTAAATTAAATCCTTTTCATTGCACATCTTTTCACACGTGAGGTCTCCGTAGCGTAGGACAGGTTGCTTTTGTTCTGTGTTTATAAAATGTAGGTCATTTTTTTCTGGCCGTGTATGGGTTTACAGATTGCTTCCTCATTCGCGAGCCTCTACAATTCACGTCCGTCTTTATGCTTTTAATATGGCAACAGAGCCTGAAAAGGGCACACACACAGACACACACACGCCCCGACACAAACACACATACACACACACACACATGGTGGTGGGATTGGAAAATAGTTTGGGGATATTGGATGCGCAGCAACAGAAGGGAAACTGAATATGGGGTTGGGATAATGACCCAGGAGAGATGGGTATGGGGTTGAGAAGTGACCCAGGAGAGATGGGTATGGGGTTGGGAAAATGACCCAGGAGAGATGGGTATGAGGAAGTGACCCAGGAGAGGTGGGTATGGGGTTGGAAAATGACCCAGGAGAGATGGGTATGAGGAAGTGACCCAGGAGAGATGGGTATGGGGCTGGGAAATGACCCAGGAGAGATGGGTATGGGGATGAGAAGTGACCCAGGAGAGATGGGTATGGAAGAGTACTTCAATAAGATTTCACAGCGCATTAGAAGTGTTCACGTTGTGAAAGTACTGCATGGTAAACATCTCACCGAAAGCAGTTTTGGACAACGGGATGTCTGGCTATCCAATTATTTGCTTCCGGGTTTGCGAATGCACTGGCTATATGCAA
>NW_026945884.1:494117-574095 GCF_034702125.1 Engraulis encrasicolus
TAAAAATATAGAATTAGGTGATCTTATGGGGTTCTTCATACATATGGAAAGGTCCTGTCCTTTACCCTCTCTCATACAAATAAAATACGTATATCTGTTATGGAAATTAGAGGATGGAGAACATGCTACCTAGGGCATCTTGCACTGACACTATCCCATTCAAATCGAGCATTAGCAGCAGTCTATTCTCACCATAGTTTTAGTGTTGGCAATGCTCATTTTAATTCAGACCAAGAATCTTCTCAAATCGTTCACAATGTTACATGCTGTCAAGCACGTAAGCACAGACTCACCCATACTTTCACACTATGTACATTTTGTAGTTTTATCAATCTGGTCTAGCAGGCTACCCTTGCTTCATCTCTTCTGAGGACTATATTAACATTGTCAGCTAAGTATAATGTCATGTAATAACAATGTAATGCGTTACCAACATGACATATTGTATATGACATGGTAGACATTTTTTTTTCAAGGGGCACCCCTTCTAGGATTTCTTCAAATCAGTCAAGGAACACGTGTACCGAATTATATGCTTCTATCCAGCGCGTAACGATTTCTCGGCTTAGAGCCCCTACTATATGAACATAGAGCTGAGTGAACACACTGTGGGTGCGCTCCCAGAGTGATTACGCGGTAGTACCTTCTGGTCACCTAGGGGAGGTGCTGTTGTATATAAGGTCCACGTCTGAGACACGTGTGATCTTACAGGGCAGGTTCTATTCAATTTGCTGGCCTTTTTTTCATTTTGTGGAATTAAAAATTGGCACCTGTAAACATAGTGTCATACGTTTTATCGAGCACAGCTGATCTAGTATCCACATTCAGTATACTGAGTGTCCATGTATAAACATTGTCAATCTGAAATGTAATGCTTTATTTAGCTTAATGTTCTAATTCTGTGGGACTTGTGGCCCCCAGACATTTGACGCCCGAGACCGTGTTGTCTGCCTATGCCTAGCGCTGGCCCTGGGGTGTTGGGCAAGTATGAGCCGACTGGCTGCAACAGTGAGACTAGAAAGAAAGAAAATTAACAGTTTTCAGCCACCTGCACAAACAATAAAGCACATTGCAGAAATGTCATATATACAGTAGCCTAGCCTACATCAGCTTATACACATTTCAGAGCCATGCATGTCTACACTCATAATCAGTTAACAGTCAAAGTGTATATGTGTGTGTGTGTGTGTGTGTGTGTGTGTGTGTGTGTGTGTGTGTGTGTGTGTGTGTGTGTGTGTGTGTGTGTGTGTGTGTGTGTGTGTGTGTTTGTGTCTGTGTGTGCGTGTGTGTGTGTGTGTGTGTGTGTGTGTGTGTGTGTGTGTGTGTGAGAGTGTATGCACGCGTGTATGTGCACGCGTGTGTGTGTGTGTGTGTGTGTGCGCTCCAGGGGGTTGGTTGGGCATCTGAGTAGAGTGCAGTGTGGTCTGCGTGTGTGTGTGCATTGCGTGTGGGTGAGTGGATGGGTGCTGAGTAGAGTGTGTGTGGTCTGGAAGGTACTCAGTCAGTGTCCAGAAGTTTTTTTTGGCCTGCACACGACACAAAATCAAGGGCTTATTAGTTATTTATCACAATTATGTCAACAATATAGGCCTATTGGCAGCTAGAAAAAATGTTTTTCAAAGTATCTATATATCTGTCTGTTTATTTATTTATTATTTTATATATTTTATATTCATCAATTATTTTAATACATCTCTAACAAAAAAGCTACATTTTGCGTAGGTCACTTACACAGACAATGTTAGTGGCTGGCTAACATGGCTAAAATAAGTTGTTATCCTCTTTATATCATATTCAAATATAAGATCATCTTGTTGCCATCATGTCCCCAAGCATGTTGCACACCACGCACTGTGCACTTCATTCGTGCACAGTAAAAAAAAAAAAATGCAGTGTTATTTCAACCAAATACAACCCAGAAGATGTTAAATCAACTTTAAGTGTTGAAATAACACTGTATTTTCCCCCCTATAAAGCCTATTTGACTGTGGTTGGGCACGTGGAGCGTTGACTGCTTTTAATAGCTTTGATGGTGAGCATTGACTTGGCTCTGAATGTACGTAAGTGGAAACTTTTGCTGAGCACGAAAGCACCAACAGTTGAAAGCCACTAAACCATGACCTGAATACTCAGACAGGTACAGTGCAGACCACATATATGTTTTCCACTGAAATTTTCAGCACTGATTCACATTTACACAAAACGTGGGTGAAACTTGTGCCCTGAACATTGAGTTGAAAATTATTGGAGGGAAACATAAAAATGGCATGCTGAGGTGACATTAAATTACAAAATAACCACTTGGTGAGTCCCACAGGTTTAAAATAAAAAGTGGGTTTTAAGGACAGAATCAAACAACCACATAGACAGACACTCTAAAGCAAATTAGCTTAGTACAAGAGCAGCAAACATGAAGAAAACTCTGTATGGAACACTATATTGAATTGGAGACAGCCCAGAAAAGGGGTGACATGTAGGCCTACATGTTGTCCTACTGAATAGTGGACTTAGATGCCTAATGCCCTGCAGCCAAAGGTGTTTTAGATAAAAACATCAGCTTAATGTACTGTAATATAACAGTGCTTGTCAAACCCTTCAATGTTAGTGATGTACAGCCAATTGTGATACTGATAACCCATCTTGATTTTTTGTTAAGTGCACTTTTTGTTAAATGCAGACACAGTGTTGTGTGTGGTTTCATTTGCATGGAAACACTGCATGCAAGCACAGCCACAACGCCACAGCACACAGGAACCTCTGACATTGTGTGTGTGTGTGTGTGTGTGTGTGTGTGTGTGTGTGTGTGTGTGTGTGTGTGTGTGTGTGTGTGTGTGTGTGTGTGTCTGTGTGTGTGTGTGTGTTTTTGTGTGTGTGTGTGTGTGTGTGTGTGTGTGTGTGTGTACTACCTACAGTGTAAGACTCCACCAGTATGGTTGTCTCGTCTGCAAGTCTCTGCCCCTGCTTGATGTTGTATCCCATGAAACACACTTCTCCTTCAGCAACAACACTGTCTCAAAGTCTGGCGTGTGGTTAAAGGCATAGCCACGCAGCAGCAGCTGATACACACACACACACACACACACACACACACACACACACACACACACACACACACACACACACACACACACACACACACACACACACACACACACAGGATGGGTAGAAGGGGGGGGAAGGGGGGGGGGGGGGGGGGGGGGGGGGGGGGTTCAACAACTCTGTGGTTTTCTGCAGTTGCTGAAAAGGTTCCACTCCACTGTGAAAGCTCACCATACATAACCACAAACAGACTTATAATAAATATCATAAATGACTCAGATTCCATAAATACAATTATAAGAAAAACTAGATTGCATTCTCGCAGAAAATGCTGGAAACGGGCTTGCCTTTTTGGGCAGAGCTGAGCAGTTTTATTTTTGATATCTATACATAAATTAAAAACAAACTACTATTGTGAAAACAAAGCTGAAAAAATGTGTGAAAAATCCATTCACGCAGTCAGAAGTTATGAGCCAAACAATTCAGCCATCTTGAAAGTGTTGTAGCTCCACATTTTGGGGATATACTAAATGATATGCTATTTTAAGTTGGCTGAGGAACACTGCATATGATATGATTTGAAAATCAACATGGGTTAGAGTGGGATTCGAACTCACAACCTCCGTCTCTAATCCAGCACCTTTGCCATTGAGCCAAGCAGCTGGCTATCATAAGCATTCCAGCAAGACAAGATCACATTGCATTGAAGAGCTGTACTGTAAAATTCTAGAATTGTAGTGCAGGTGCTCGTTGAGAATAGAATGTTGAGAGAATGTGACAGTTGAGATGGAACCCTTTATTGGCAGCACCTGTTGTGATTGTCTGTATGGCAGTTAGTATTGTACTCTAAAGCCTGGCTCAAACTACACGACTATCGCGCCGATTCTCGGCTGAAAACCCCCCTTACGACAATCGCTGGAACGTTACCCCCCAGGACCATCGCAAGCGATTGTCGGGAAAGATTTCCTCGTCGTGAGCGACGTTCTAATATAGAACTTTGGCAGCTCAAAGAGTCGCCAAATGTTCGACTGGAAATAGAACGTCGGGCATTGTCTCGGTGGCTGCGAGCAGCGACAAGATTGACAGTTGCGATTCTCTTCTAGTGTGCGGTGCACCCCGACACCAAAATCAAACACACAATCGCTAGTCGTGTAGTTTGAGCCTGGCTTAAGGCAGAGGGAAGAATCACAAGAGTTTCTAGTTTTTAGCTCCCTGTTGTTACAAGCTAAAAAGAATTGGAACATGTCCTTTTCACAGATTGGAGTCAAATTCGTCATCTTTCTTATAGTCCTTGAATGAAGTTTATAGGTTAAACGGTTCAGTCACAAATGGACCTCTTGTGGCAGATGCGCTGACCTCTTCAGAGAGGCACTTCAAAAATGAATAGGAAACAGCCATTGGGCCAGCCCAACAATTTTTACACAACTGCCATTTAAAAGGTAATGGGAGTTGGGACATGATACTTTCACAGTTTGGAGACATCTCATAGAGCTCACTAACAACGCGTCAACTAAACCTCTAGGTGAAAGTGTTTTATGACCGAAAAAGCCTCCTACACTCTGCGCCAGAGGAGAAGGAGGAGAAAGAGAAAGAAAAGAAACAACCAACCTCCATATCTGTAACTCAGCACATTTGCCATTGATGCTAAATGACATACATGGCATTTTAAGTTGGCCAAGGAACACTGCATATTATATAATTTTGAAAGTCAACATGGCTTCGGGTGGGGTTCGAACTCTCAACCTCCATATCTGTAATCCAGCACATTTGCCATTGATACTAAATGACATACATGGCATTCTAAGTTGGCCAAGGAACACTGCATATGATATAATTTTGAAAATCAACATGGCTACGGGTGGGGTTCGAACTCTCAACCTCCATATCTGTAATCCAGCACATTTGCCATTGATACTAAATGACATACATGGTATTTTAAGTTGGCTAAGGAACACTGCATATGATATAATTTTGAAAATCAACATGGCTTCGAGCGGGATTCGAGCTCACAACCTCCATATCTGTAATCCAGCCCCTTTACCATTGATATTAAATGACATACAATACATGATATTTGAAGCTGGCGAAGGAAAACTGCATATGATATAATTTTGAAAATCAACATGGCTTCGACTGAGGTTTGAACCCCCAACCTCCATATCTGTAATTCAGGACATTTGCCATTGATGCTAAATGACATACATGGCATTCTAAGTTGGCCAAGGAACACTGATATAATTTTGAAAATCAACATGGCTTCGGGTGGGGTTCGAACTCTCAACCTCCATATCTGTAATCCAGCACATTTGCCATTGATACTAAATGACATACATGGTATTTTAAGTTGGCTAAGGAACACTGCATATGATATAATTTTGAAAATCAACATGGCTTCGAGCGGGATTCGAACTCACAACCTCCATATCTGTAATCCAGCACCTTTGCCATTGATATTAAATGACATACAATACATGATATTTGAAGTTGGCTAAGGAACACTGCATATGATATAATTTTGAAAATCAACATGGCTTCGACTGGGGTTCGAACCCCCAACCTCCATATCTGTAATTCAGCACATTTGCCATTCATACTAAATGACATACATGGCATTTTAAGTTGGCCAAGGAACACTGCATATTAGAGATGCAAATTATCGATTAATTCATTAATCGTTAGTTGATTGACTTATCAATCGACTTACGATTAATTCATAAGTAGCGTTTCCCCCCCCCGAAATCTCCATGTTTCTCAAAAAAAACCCTACTAAATCTGAAAATGTATATTAAAAAGTGAGATAAAATGCTACATTTAAATGAATTCCATTTAAATTCTTTAGACCACGGGTGATTTAAATATTCCCACTATTCACATCCCTCTTCGCGCACTCTTCTCATGCCCATTTCACCTGGGTCTCTTGTCAGTTGAATTGGCGATTAATTGCAATTAATGTTTTTTAATCGATTAATGCATTGATCGATATAAGTCGATTAATCAATTAATCGTTTGCATCCCTACTGCATATGATATAATTTTGAAAATCAACATGGCTTCGACTGGGGTTCGAACCCCCAACCTCCATATCTGTAATTCAGCACATTTGCCATTGATACTAAATGACATACATGGTATTTTAACTTGGCTAAGGAACACTGCATATGATATAATTTTGAAAATCAGCATCGCTTCAAGTGGGATTCGAACTCTCAACCTCCATATCTCTAATCCAGCCTATTTGCCATTGATACTAAATGACATACATGGTATTTTAAGTTGGCTAAGGAACACTGCATATGATATAATTTTGAAAATCAACATGGCTTCGAGCGGGATTCGAGCTCACAACCTCCATATCTGTAATCCAGCCCCTTTACCATTGATATTAAATGACATACAATACATGATATTTGAAGCTGGCGAAGGAAAACTGCATATGATATAATTTTGAAAATCAACATGGCTTCGACTGAGGTTTGAACCCCCAACCTCCATATCTGTAATTCAGGACATTTGCCATTGATGCTAAATGACATACATGGCATTCTAAGTTGGCCAAGGAACACTGATATAATTTTGAAAATCAACATGGCTTCGGGTGGGGTTCGAACTCTCAACCTCCATATCTGTAATCCAGCACATTTGCCATTGATACTAAATGACATACATGGTATTTTAAGTTGGCTAAGGAACACTGCATATGATATAATTTTGAAAATCAACATGGCTTCGAGCGGGATTCGAACTCACAACCTCCATATCTGTAATCCAGCACCTTTGCCATTGATATTAAATGACATACAATACATGATATTTGAAGTTGGCTAAGGAACACTGCATATGATATAATTTTGAAAATCAACATGGCTTCGACTGGGGTTCGAACCCCCAACCTCCATATCTGTAATTCAGCACATTTGCCATTCATACTAAATGACATACATGGCATTTTAAGTTGGCCAAGGAACACTGCATATTAGAGATGCAAATTATCGATTAATTCATTAATCGTTAGTTGATTGACTTATCAATCGACTTACGATTAATTCATAAGTAGCGTTTCCCCCCCCCGAAATCTCCATGTTTCTCAAAAAAAACCCTACTAAATCTGAAAATGTATATTAAAAAGTGAGATAAAATGCTACATTTAAATGAATTCCATTTAAATTCTTTAGACCACGGGTGATTTAAATATTCCCACTATTCACATCCCTCTTCGCGCACTCTTCTCATGCCCATTTCACCTGGGTCTCTTGTCAGTTGAATTGGCGATTAATTGCAATTAATGTTTTTTAATCGATTAATGCATTGATCGATATAAGTCGATTAATCAATTAATCGTTTGCATCCCTACTGCATATGATATAATTTTGAAAATCAACATGGCTTCGACTGGGGTTCGAACCCCCAACCTCCATATCTGTAATTCAGCACATTTGCCATTGATACTAAATGACATACATGGTATTTTAACTTGGCTAAGGAACACTGCATATGATATAATTTTGAAAATCAGCATCGCTTCAAGTGGGATTCGAACTCTCAACCTCCATATCTCTAATCCAGCCTATTTGCCATTGATTATAAATGACATACATGGCATTTTAAGTTGGCCAAGGAACACTGCATATGATATAATTTTGAAAATCAACATGGCTTCAGATGGGGTTCAAACCCTCAACTTCCATATCTCTAATCCAGCAGCATGCATTCCCATTGAGCCAAGCAGCTGGCTGTCATGCACAGTCCAGCAAGACTATATCACATTGCATTGAAGAGCTGAACAATAGACTTCTAGAATGGTTGCACACCTGCTCGTTAACAATAGAATGTTAAGAGACAGTGACAGTTGAGATGGAACCCTTCATTGGCTGCACCTGTTCTGATTGACTGAATGACAGTTAGTATTGTGCTCTAAGCAGGGGACAGAATCAGACCAAGTGTTTTGTCTTCACACAGTCGTTGTAAAAAAAAAAACTAAAAGGAGTTGGCACGTGTCCTTCACACAGATTGGAATCAAGCATGTGATCTCTGTAACAGTCTTTGAATGAAGTTTATAGGTTAAACGGTTCAGGCACAAATGGACCTCTTGTGGGACATGCGCTGATCTCTTGAAAAAGGCACTTTTGGGAAGACTGGAAACCTCCATAGACCCAGACCTGTCGTTTTTAAAACACCTGCCATTTAAAAAGTAATGGGAGTTGGGAGATGAAACTTTGACAATTTGTAGACATCCCATAGAGCTCGCCAACAACGCGTCAACTAAACTTCTAGGTGAAAGTGTTGATGTTTTATGACCGCAAAAAGCCTCCTACACTCTAATCTCTAGAGTGGCGGAACCTTGGTTCATGAAGGTTCCACCATTGTTTTCAATGGGGACCCAAGCTTACACAAAATCGCCAAAAATGGGAAAACGACAAGAGACACGGACAAGCCTATTAATATACATGATCTCCAAGCCGAGCCGGTCGTTTTAGTGTTTGAACGGTGTCTCTATCTCGAAAGACCTAGGAGGAGATCCATTTTCTATTTTTACTGCCCTACACAAGAACGATAATAAAAAAACTAGATTGCATTCTCACAGAAAATGCTGGAAGCGGGCTTGCCTTTTGGGGCAGAGATGAAACAAAGTACTATTGAGAAAACAAAGCTAATAGAAATGTTGGGAAAAATCCATCCACCCAGTCAGAAGTTAGGGGCCAAACAATTCAGCCATCTTGGATTCAGCCATCTTGAAAGTGTTGTAGCTCTGCGTTTTGGGGATATACTAAATGACATACATGGTATTTTAAGTTGGCTAAGGAACACTGCATATGATATAATTTTGAAAATCAACATGGCTTCGAGCGGGATTCGAACTCACAACCTCCATATCTGTAATCCAGCACATTTGCCATTCATACTAAATGACATACATGGCATTTTAAGTCGGCCAAGGAACGCTGCATATGATATAATTTTGAAAATCAACATGGCTTCGACTGGGGTTCGAACCCCCAACCTCCATATCTGTAATTCAGCACATTTGCCATTCATACTAAATGACATACAGGTAATTTTAAGTTGGCCAAGGAACACTGCATATGATATAATTTTGAAAATCAACATGGCTTTGACTGGGGTTCGAACCCCCAACCTCAATATCTGTAATTTAGCACATTTGCCATTGATGCTAAATGACATACATGGCATTTTAAGTTGGCCAAGGAACACTGCATATGATATAATTTTGAAAATCAACATGGCTTTGACTGGGGTTCGAACCCCCAACCTCCATATCTGTAATTCAGCACATTTGCCATTGATGCTAAATGACGTACATGGCATTTTAAGTTGGCAAAGGAACACTGCATATGATATCATTTTGAAAATCAACATGGCTTCGACTGGGGTTCGAACCCCCAAATTCCATATCTGTAATCCAGCACATTTGCCATTGATAATAAATGACATACAGGGCATTTTAAGTTGGCCAAGGAACACTGCATATGATATAATTTTGAAAATCAACATGGCTTCGGTTGGGATTCGAACCCTCAACCTCCATATCTCTAATCCAGCAGCATGCATAACCATTAAGCCAAGCAGCCAGCTGTCATGCACAGTCCAGCAAGATTATATTACATTGCATTGCAGAGCTGAACAATAGACTTCTAGAATGGTTGCTCGCACCTGCTCGTTAAGAATAGAATCTTGAGACAGTGACAGTTGAAATGGAACCCTTCATTGACTGCACCTGTTCTGATTGACTGAGTGACAGTTAGTATTGTGCTGTAAGCAGAGGCCAGAATGAGAATGAGTTTTTTGTCTTTACAAGATCGTTGTAAAAAAACTAAAAGGAGTTGGCACGTGTCCTTTTCACAGATCGGTGTCATGCTTGTGATCTCTCTAACAGTCTTTGAATGAAGTTTATAGGTTAAATGGTTCAGGCACAAATGGACCTCCGTGTGGGACATGCGCTGATCTCTTGAAAAATGCACTTTTGGAAAGACTGGGATTCTCCATAGACCCAGGCCTGTTTTTTTTTTACAAACCTGCCATTTAAAAAGTATTGGGAGTTGGGAGATGAAACTTTGACAATTTGGAGACATCCCATAGAGCTCGCTAACAACGCGTCAACTAAACTTCTAGGTGAAAGTGTTGATGTTTTATGACCGAAAAAGCCTCCTACACTCTAATCTCTAGAGTGGCGGAACTTTGGTTCATGAAGGTTCCACCATAGTTTTCAATGGGGACCCAGGCTTTCACAAAATCGCCAAAAACGGGAAAACGACAAGAGACACGGAGAAGCCTAAAACTAAACGCGATCTCCAAGCCGAGCCGGTCGTTTTAGTGTTTGAACGGTGTCTCTATCTCGAAAGGCCTAGGAGGAGATCCATTTTCTATTTTACTGCCCTACACAAGAGAACCAAGAAATAATAATAAAGAAACAGGACTTAGAGATTACTATAATCGGGCCTTGCTCTGCAAGGGCCATGCTCTGCACGGCTTAATAACCCGTTGAACAGAATGCAAATAACTTTAAATTAATTAGTCTTGTGTCAAAAACTTTGGTGTGACGTTGGGCAGTAATCTTAGTTTCAATGCTCACATCAAAAGCATAAATTTTGGCATTTTAGGAGCTAAGATTAAGGATTCTGTAGCCTATCTAAACAGGATATGGAGAAATTAATCCATATGTTTATTACCCATCTAGCCTACTTATAGGTCTTCCCAAAAAAAGGCACTCAGGCAGGTGCAACTAAAGCGACCTTGGGTTCCTTGAAACCAAGTTATTAAGCGGGCTTGCACAGCAACGCCAGATTCAAGTAATCTCTAAGTCCTGTTTATTTATTAAGCAGGCTTGCTGAGCAAGGCCCGATTCTAGTAATCTCTAAGTCCTGTTTATTAAGCGGGCTTGCAGAGCAACGAACAATTCTAGTCATCTCTAAGTCCTGTTTATTAAGCGAGCTTGCAGAGCAAGGCCCTTGCAGAGCAAGGCCCTATTATAGTGATCTGTAAGTCCTGTTTCTTTATTATTAAGCGGGCTTGCAGAGCAAGGCCCGATTCTAGTAATCTCTAAGTCCTGTTTATTTGTCTTGTGCAGGGCAGTAAAAATAGAAAATGGATCTCCTCCTAGGCCTTTCGAGATAGAGACACCGTTCAAACACTAAAGCGACCGGCTCGGCTTGGAGATAATTTCTATTAATAGGCTTGTCCGTGTCTCTTGTCGTTTTCCCGTTTTTGGCGATTTTATACAAGCTTGGGTCCCCATTGAAAACAATGGTAGAACCTTCATGAACCAAGGTTCCGCCACTCTAGAGATTAGAGTGTAGGAGGCTTTTTTGGTCATAAAACATCAACACTTTCACCTAGAAGTTTAGTTGACGCGTTGTTGGCAAGCTCTATGGGATGTCTACAAATTATCAAAGATTCATCTCCCAACTCCCATTACTTTTTAAATGGCAGGTGTTTTAAAAACGACAGGGCTGGGTCTATGGAGGTTTCCATTCTTCCCAAAAGTGCCTTTTTCAAGAGATCAGCGCATGTCCCACAAGAGGTCCATTTGTGCCTGAACCGTTTAACCTATAAACTTCATTCAAAGACTGTTACAGAGATCACATACATGACTCCGATCTGTGCGAAGGACACGTGCCAACTCCTTTTAGAAACAATGTTGTAAAGACAAAAAACTCATTCTCATTCTGTCCTCTGCTTAGAGCACAATACCAACTGCCATACAGTCAATCAGAACAGGTGCTGCCAATACAGGGTTCCATCTCAACTGTCACTGTCTCTCAACATTCCATTCTTAACGAGCAGGTGTGCAACCATTCTAGAAGTCTATTGTTCAGCTCTTCAATGCAATGTGATATAGTCTTGCTGGACTGTGCATGACAGCCAGCTGCTTGGCTCAATGGGAATGCTGCTGGATTAGAGATATGGAGGTTGAGGGTTCGAACCCCACCCGAAGCCATGTTGATTTTCAAAATTATATCATATGCAGTGTTCCTTGACCAACTTAAAATGCCATGTATGTCATTTAGTATCTAGAAGGCTATTGTTCAGCTCTTCAATGCAATGTGATATTGTCTAGCTGGGATGTATAAGACAGCCAGCTGCTTGGCTCAATGGGAATGCTGCTGCGCTAAAGCTGGGGAACATACGGCCACAAGCGAAGGGGAAGAAGGGGGGAGAAGAAAAAGGAGGAAAAGAAAGGGAAAAAGGGAGAAAGGAAGAAAAAAGGGGGGCTGACACAATGATTTGGTGTCATATCATACTGTTTCATGCGTTGGTAGGTCTAGAAACAGTAGATTAAAGCTATTTGAAAAATTGTGAAGCTCAGCCGGGTTTCGAACCGGGGTGGGTGAAAAATGGTATGTTCAAGAACATCAGGTATCTGAAACGGGCATTTTCCTCACACAAATAATGTTTTAGTCATAATGTTTTTGGTTTTTTTTTGTCATAAGGCATACAAGTATCATATAATGACATTCTGAATGATTTATTCCACTCCATGCACCCAAGTATACTATATATGTGCCGCAACACATTTTGAATACTCTCTGATTGCAAGGTTAGATGTTATAGGTATAGGGACGTTCAAGGATGATCTTCCTTCATTTACTAAGGACAGGAATTATGCTACATTTGCATGTCATATTTGAATGTGTGAGTATACATATTATTTGCATAATCTAATTGAATGACATGAGTACAGTAACAGTATGATCTCCCCCCCTCCCTCCACTTACCTAGGCACCGTATAATCTCCAATGCAAAAGGTGCAGTCAAGGTCCACTACCACTTCCATTCTGCAGTGTCCCCATACCACCATATTTACAGTTACTTCATAGTTTTCTTCACTTTTTTAATCAGTGTGTGAAATTAGGGGCAATTCATTTCATGAATAAAAACATGGGAGCTATCAAATGTCATCTTTGTACTATTAAAATAATAGACAGGTCATGAAGTAGTAATGTTATGTTCAATAAAACAGCCAAGAAAGGGACAGAACAGAGCTTTATGTATTACAATGAAGTAGAAATTTTATTTTTGAGAAAAATGAATTTAAATATTTACAGAAAGGTATCACCAGACATGACCACGCAAAATAAGACAAACGTTTCACCATTAATTCAACCCAATGCCAACCCCCCCCCCAAAAAAATTCCAAAACAAAGAACACATTAACTTTTAAACATGTTTTATATTTAACATATTTTAAATATCTAACATTACAAGAATATAAAGAAATATAACTTAGACATCCATGATGGTAGGTCCATAATGCACACTGTACATCCAGTGGCACGCTGTAGTAGCCATTGAAAAGTTACCTACCATACCATAGTACTACACTACTATGACAGAGGGCCTTCAGGAATCCACTGCGACTTGATCATTGCCATTCTGGTAACAGCAAATTTGTAACACTTTGTCTTAATGTGTTAAACAGGCCCTGATTTCACATTTTCTCTGTGTAGAAAATACAAATAATGAAATTGTAGCCCTCTACTAGGCTCGTTGGCTCTGGTCACATCTGGGGCACGCACACACACACACACACACACACACACACAGACACACACACACAAACCAAGTTCAAGAGACATTTTGGCCCAGGCACACGCAAGTAGGCAAAAAAAATGTCAACCAAAAAACTGAAATGAACATTAACAAAGAAGTGTGCAAATATAACTTAGAATAGAAAAACATAGACTGTGCTTGTACCTGGGGGCGCCCTGTATTGGTTCATTTTGGGAACTTTTTCCTCATCTCTTCCAACCACTGGTCTTTTGAAAGGGTTTCGGATTGTGGGCAGTAAACCCTCCCACGGAACTGACTATGTCCGGTTGCTGCTCTAAAGTTCCCACACTTGCTGCAGGTGTTGCCTTGCACTGTTCTTCGATATGGTCTTTTTGGGACAGTTGGTGGTGGTGGAGTAGGAGCAACAACCTGATACATGATTACAGGTGCCTGCGTGTGTCCTGCTGCTGATGGTGGGGCCAGGGTAGGGACTGCCACTACTGGTGTTACTAGGACTGTTGGGGCTTGGGTAGGGGCTGCTGTTAGCACTGTTGGTGCTGGGGCTGGGGCAGGGGCTGACACAAATAACTGGCGTTTAGCTGCAGTTCCTCTGGGTAAGATTGGGCGGGGAGGCGGCCTCTGTCTGGCTTGACCTGCTGTGTTATCAGGTAGATGGTATTGGTGTTCCTGCTGGGGTTGAGCAGAAATCGGCTCAGTAGGACGAGCCCTTGCCTGCAGCAGAGGGACATCGGCAAGTGGGAGCGCAGGTGGTACATGAATACCTTGAACTAAGACAGACAGCTCCTGCCTCTTTAGCCTACCGTTATGCCACTGTGTCAAAGTGTTTTGGTTCAGTTGCACCAGTTGAAGATGGGACACAATGGCATTGCCAAGGATCAGCTCCCTGATTTTGCGGTAGTCTCTCAAAATTAAGGTCCACCTTGAAACTCCCTGCTTTCCTTTCCCCTTTGGAGACTGGTGCACATTACAGAGTCTAATACAAATGGTCTCCACTAGGCGACAGCAGTCTGGCCACTGTGCAGGTGTGCCGCTTGCACCCAAGACACACCGGGTTGTGCTCTCTACACCTGGTGTGTTTGAGGGCTTCTTCGGCACTCGATAACGTCCAGGCAGGATTCTGTCTTGG
Organism: Engraulis encrasicolus; assembly: GCF_034702125.1. Lineage (NCBI taxonomy): Eukaryota > Metazoa > Chordata > Actinopteri > Clupeiformes > Engraulidae > Engraulis > Engraulis encrasicolus. The sequence goes on from NW_026945884.1 coordinate 508,810, forward strand.
TGCCGTGCAGCATACAGCACTCGTTGCTTGTCCCATTCATCCAGGCATTCCCAAAGGGATTTTATTTCATTTGCCTGGTGATTTGTCAGAAAGAGAGAAGTCTGGTCCCGTAGCCCAACCAAATACTCCGCCAGTCTGTCGACATGCTCGTACCCAGGGACATTCTGGTCATCAACAGCCTATTTAAATAATTAGGCAAAAAAGAAATAAAATAACAATGTTATACATTTAATACAAAAGTTCAAGTAAATGCATGCTGTAAGTACAACACTAACACATGATATGACATCGTTGTTACACATTTATTCCCACCACAACCTTGATCCAACCAGCACAGGGTTAGCTGATGGCAAGAAAAGTACACAGGTGTAGTGGAAGACTCAGATAAGATACTCAGATTACTTGTTTTGAAAGGTGTTTCTTTCTTTCCTTTTACTTTTGACACCTCTGTTAGGTTTCCATAACATTCATTTTCACATTCTGTAATTTTAAAAGGGGCACACTTTTGCTTACCATCGTTTCTTGTGGTCCTGTTGGTCCCGTAGGCTGTACCCTAGCTGCCTGTAAGGAGGAGGTAACAGCAGTGGTGGAGGTGGTGCCGGGGTTGGAGGTGGAGGTAGTGCCATGAGCGGTAGTGGAGGTCATGCCAGGGTCAGCTGTGGTGGACGTAGTGCCATGAGCGAAGGTGGTGCCATGAGCGGAGGTGGAGGTGGAGGTAGTGCCATGAGCGGAGGTGGAGGTAGTGCCATGAGCGGAGGTAGAGCCATGAGCGGAGGTGGAGCCTTGAGCGGAGGTGGAGGTAGTGCCATGAGCGGAGGTGGAGGTAGTGCCATGAGCGGAGGTGGAGCCATGAGCGGAGGTGGAGGTGGAGGTAGTGCCATGAGCGGAGGTGGAGGTAGTGCCATGAGCGGAGGTGGAGGTAGTGCCATGAGCGGAGGTGGAGGTGGAGGTAGTGCCATGAGCGGAGGTGGAGGGAGTGCCATGAGCGGAGGTGGAGCCATGAGCGGAGGTGGAGGTGGAGGTAGTGCCATGAGCGGAGGTGGAGGTGGTGCCATGAGCGGAGGTGGAGGTGGAGGTAGAGGTAGAGCCATGAGCGGAGGTGGAGGTGGAGGTGGAGGTGGAGGTAGTGCCATGAGCGGAGGTGGAGGTAGTGCCATGAGTGGAGGTGGTGCCATGAGCGGAGGTGGTGCCATGAGCGGAGGTGGTAGGTACAGGACTAAAGAAATTGCCTGGGGGCTGAGTTGAGGAGCCAAAGGTGTGCCTTAATGTGTCCTCATCTAGACATGGTGCAGCCTGTTCTACCTCCATATCAAGAACCGTGGGGTCCATCGTGAAGTCAAAGAAGCCTTCATCTTCCTCTGCAGCAACCACTTCTGAGTCATCATGCTCCTCCACCAACTGTGACGTGTGCTCCGTATCTGGCGTCATGTCCTGTAGAGCCTGGCCGGTCTGCTGCAACAGATACTGGACCCCAATAATCTCACCTAAGACAAAAAAAGTAGAAAGCAAAATATATAAAACCTCTGAAATTATAATTTCTGTGGAACTTCTTTATATGATTAACATCATTTTATAGCTTGATTTAGAGATGTCTCACATGACAGATGTCGCATTCCAATGGTTGGAATTATAATTGATATGTAATTCTTACCTGTGTAGCGTGAGGGCGGACGGAACTCTGGAACCACCTTTTTTCCGAACAACTTCTCATAGTTCCGGTTCACACAATGCACCAGCTCATCAGAGTAGCAGCGCAAGGAAGATGGTCCAGTAGCCAGAGCAGCGTAGCGTCTGTCTTGGTTCCATCTATGAAGCCCTTCCAGCAGGTAAAGCTGAAAATTCAGGCTGTTGGCACTGGTCCCTACAGGTATAGTACATATAAAACATGACATTACAACCTAAAAGACTGCTTGCATATGCAACACTTGCACCAACAACATGACAGGTGGATACAAACCTGGTATGAAGCGGTTGAGATGGAGATGAAACGATTCCAGAGAGGTTGATCCCCTGGCACACCTGTACACAGGTAGTGACACCCCTCCCTTCGTCAGCTCTCCTGTTCTGGTGTACAGTGTAACATCAGGGGGGTCTTGTATGCACTTAACGTGCCTCTTCTGGTTGTTCCAGATGTATGCCATCCTTTCTTCATCCAGTAGGGGAACTCCCAATGAGTCATGGCCTTTCTCCCCTCGGAGCCCCTCAAACAGCTCGCTCACCATCTTTATAGTGACGGCCTCGCCACGCGTCCTCCTTCTGCAGTGGAGGGTCAGCTCCTTCCTTGTCAGGTGCTTTTCCACATCTGTGAAGGCAATGTTCTGGCCCTTCAGCTGCAGTGCCTTGGCTCTTTTCAACTCGGCTACATCAGAGGCATCCCACTCAAAAATGCACCCAGAGAGGCGTGCCATGAAGAGCGGGTAAAGTTGGTGAGCGTTGGTGGTACATGCCAACGCTAACCTCCTCATGAAATGCCAGATGTCGAGCCTGACTTTGAGGTTTGGCCATCTGCCAAACCTGGTCATCAGCCGCGTCTCCTCCTCTGTTGTGGCACAGCATCCACAATCCACATACAGGGCGACGGGGGGTGCAACACCGGCCTGCTCATACCTGGTCATCAGCCCGTCAGCCATCAGGTCCAAGCCAACTCCCTCCTGAGCCGTCAACACACTCATTAAGATTTCTCCATCTTCATTGCCCACAGAGCTGACCCAATAGGCAGTGCCTTTGGCTATTCCAGCCAGCTTCTTCGCCATCTGAAACACAAAGCATAAATAGAGCCACTCTGACCATAAGTCAATAAATCAAAAATAATTTACATGGCACAATAAACAGGAAATGACAATAGTAAATAATAATATAATTAATAATAACAACAACAATAACAAAAACAATAATAATAGTAATAATAATAATAATAATGACAATCCATAACAATAATAATGATAATACAAATAACAAACAAGAAAATCAAGGTGGCTTTGGTGGAATTATTATTAAGCAAATGGAATAGGGCTGTAGTTGTGTATTTTGAAGAAAACATGGTTCACTGACCTTTCTCGTGGAATCCAATTTAAGAATTGTGCCGTGTGTTGACGTAATGCGTGCTTTGATGTCTTCCAACCGCGTCAAGATGTCTTGCCCATTGTTTTTCGGATGACGGAGTTCCGGTGACATGGCAGCAGTTTGAATAAGCCCGCGTTACCTCCCCTGAAATAAGATCTAAATCTCGTTTAAAATGATACTGTAAAGAAAATGTTTAAGCAAGATAACTAAGTAATGAATCTGTGCTCCGGGATAAATAAAGATTTCCACGAACTCCAACCAAAGAAAAAGAAACCAACCAAGAAACACACGGGGGAAGACGAAACCCGCAGCATGGCCGCCCAGGGTGAAATGCATAAACTTTTTGCTGAGTTAAAAGAGTCCTTATGCCAAGAGTTTCAAGTGCTGAAAATGGAATTGAAAGATTTTCGTCGAGAGACTGAACGCGACATTCAGAAGATTATGCAACAAACAGCTGATCTGAACGAGAAGGTGAACGCAACTACAACGCGCGTTGAGCACTTGGAAAGTCGGGTGAGCGATTTGGATGATGCTGGAGCCAATAATCAGCAAACTATGGAATGGATGAAGTCTCGAATTGATGAACTTATTGAACAAACAGAGTACTTGGAAAGCAAGTCGAGGCAAAATAACATGTGCATCTACAATATCGCTGAAGGAAGTGAAGGGAAGGACATGGTGGGATTTCTCACAAAGTTGATTAAAGAACTCGGAGTACATGATGAACTGAACATACTTCGTGCGCATCGCACTTATCAAGAGCGAGAAAACTTCGACCGTCCGATCATCATTGCTTTCCTCGAGAACGACATGAAAATGCGTGTCATGCAGGCTGCATGGACAAAGAAGAAGGTGATGTTTGAAGATACAAGGATTTACTTCGAGCATGATTTCACAACCAAGGTGAGGAAGCAGAGAGCCATGTATAAGCCAATCAGGAAACAACTAAAGGACCAGGGGATCAAGTCGCATATCGTGGCGCCTGCGAAACTGAAGATTTTCCACGAGGATGATTCCACTACAACCTTCCCTAACCCAGGGGCAGCGACTCAAGCTTTAGAAGAAAAAGGACTTTACAAAGCCAAATAAACTGGATTACGCCGTGAGGCCGAATTCACCTTCAGATAAGAAGATGCGCATCTTTACGGTAGGCTGCGTAATGGAGCAAATGGGGACCTCTCTCTCTCTCTCTCTCTCTCTCTCTCTCTCATTTCACGCATGTCGTCATTGACTAGGGTCTACTGGAATAATAGAACAAAGCTGGATGAACTTGAAACTTGCAACGGTGAACATTAATGTGCAGTCTAAGGAAACGCCTTCTTTTTTTCTGTTTTGCCCTACTCTGCTTATGATCATATTGAAAAGGGAAAGGTTTTGCTCCAGTGGGCGGCTTGCAGAGAACCTTTGTTATCTTTTTATTGTTATTGTTTTATTTTTTCTTCCTGGCTTAAAGCTCAAGGTAGGACTGACATTTCGGCCCGGCAAAAGGGACTGCACAAAGCCGAGTGTATCTGAGATGAAGATGACGCGCTGTCTGGACTTTGGTCACGGTATGCAAAAAAAAAAAAAAAAAGGGAGTGAGGGGGGCGGGACGGGACGGGACTGGTCTTTAAGTTCAAGTTTTTTTTGTGTTTTTTGTTTTGTTTATGGGAACGAAGAGGAGTGTAAAAGGCGATTGAACTGGCATAGATATGAAGAGAGTACAGACCTAGGTAGGCCTAGGCCTATATGGCTACTATGGTGAACATTAACACGAGAGTTGATTTGTTTTCGTTAAACTAAGTTATTTTGTAAGAAAATGGACAAGTGTGGATCCAGTTTGCAGTCTATCGGGGAACTTTGCAAACTATTTATTTTACTCTGTTTCTTTCTCTTTCTCTCCTTCTCTTTTGGGATATTAAAAAAAATATATATATATACTTTAAGGATTTTTCGGTCTGATAGAAATTACTTAACAGCTATAACCAACTTTGGACATGACTGGAAATTATTTGCTTAATTAGAGTTGGATAATTTAGGGGGAGGGGGGGGGTTCAAGCTGCTTTCTTTTAGGGTATGTGCACGAACGTGGCTACAGAGACCCTAAATTCTGAACTAACAACTCTCACCACAAGTTGCCACCAAATTAGCCGGTGGTGCAGATGGAACTTTGTCGATCTAAATGTGTATGAATGTTTGTGTTTTTGTGTTGACTGTATATTTGTTTCCTTTTTTGTCTTTATTAATCCTGCCTACCGCAGCTTGAAGGTTTCCCTGTGTATTTTCTCAAGGTTTCTTCATAAAAAGGTATCATGAGACCATTAAAATTAATTACATGGAATGTTAAAGGTATAGGACATCCTGTTAAACGAACCAAAATACTCACAGCACTTAAAAAAGAAAAGGTTGAAATAGCTCTACTGCAAGAAACCCATCTTACACCAGAAGAACATCTTAAACTGCAAAAGGACTGGGTTGGACAAATATTTTCTTCATCCTTCAAATCAAACAGCAGAGGAGTGGCTATCCTGGTTCACAAACACACACCGTTTGAACTCATTGAACAAATCACAGATACAGAGGGAAGATATATTCTGGTTAAAGGGAAAATTGGGAATAAGGAATTAACATTGCTTAATATATATGCTCCTAATACAGACACGCCTTCATTTATTTCTGATATGATTTCGCTTTTTAACACCCATTGCACAACATTGGGATTTATAGGGGGGGACTACAACCTAACTCTTTCATGCTTAGACAAATCCTCTCATTCCCGTGGGTCTAATCCTAAATCAGCAAAAATATTGAATGCTTTGGCACATGAAACAGGATTAGCAGATGTATGGAGAGTTAAAAATCCCACAAAAAGGGACTATACATTTTTTTCTAACAGACATAAAACTTATTCTCGGTTAGATTACTTTTTTCTCCCAAAGAATTGTTTGAATCTAGTTTCCTCTTGTGAAATACATGAAATCTCCATATAGGACCATGCTATGGTTTCTTTGGAAATATCATTACAAAAGGTGCATGCATCTAAAATGTGGAAGTTTAACAACTCACTTTTGGAAGACGGAACGTTCTGCAAGAAAATGGAAGAGTGGATTGAAAACTTTATTATGCATAATGTAGGGCTACCTGACATACCCCCTCATGTATTATGGGATGCAGCAAAAGCAACTTTGAGAGGACATATTATATCATATTCCTCATATAAAAACAGGCAAAGGCAGGCAACTACAAAGGATCTAAAGGAAGAGCTGTTATACAGAGAAGCATTACACAAGCAAATTCAATCAGAAGAAAACTGGAAAAACTTATTTAAAGCAAGAGCTGACTATAACTTAGACCAATCTAATTACATCAAACAAAAAAACATGTTTCTAAAACGGAAAATTCATGAATTTGGAAACAAACCAGGAAAATTCCTAGCACACTACTTGAAAAAGGAACAGGCTAGAAGAACAATAATGGCTATCAAAACTGAGAATGACTTAGTATACGACCCTTTAGAAATAAATAAAGAATTTGTCAGTTTTTATTGTAACTTATATAAATCAGATAACATTTCAACCTCTAAGGCAAAAGCATTCTTGGAACATTTAGACCTCCCACAGACCACTGTATTAGACCAACACATGATAAATAATACTTTCTCTGAGGAGGAGGTATATGCCACAATAAAATCAATGTCAGCAAATAAATCTCCTGGCCCAGATGGTTTTTCTGCAGAATTCTACCAAACATTTTGGTCACAACTAAAACCCATCTTTATGTTAATGGTTAATAGCTTTTATACTGATAACATTCTACCAGCTTCTATGAAAACAGCCAGAATCTCTCTGATATTAAAGGAGGATAAAGACCCTCAGAGCTGTTCCTCATATAGGCCTATAAGTTTGCTTAACTGCGACTATAAAATTATTACAAAAGTTTTGTCTAAAAGACTAGAATCAGTTTTGCCCAAAATAATTAAACTAGATCAAACTGGATTCATTAAAGGGCGTCACTCATCTGACAACACCAGACGGCTTTTCAATATTATACATCTTCTAAATAAAGACAAAACACCATCACTATTAGTATCACTTGATGCTGAAAAGGCATTTGACCGCTTAGAATTTTCTTTTCTTTTCTTAGTACTAGAAAAATTTAAGTTGGGTCAGAACTTCATTGCATGGATTAAAGCAATATATGACTCTCCAAATGCTACTGTATATACCAATAGTGTGGAGTCAGCCCCTCTGCAACTAGGAAGGGGCACCAGGCAAGGCTGCCCTCTCTCTCCATTACTTTTTGTCATGGCACTAGAACCATTTGCTGAGAAGATTAGAACTAACCCTCTGATAAAAGGAGTTACTGCACACACACACCATCATACAATTTCACTTTATGCTGATGATACACTATTGTTTATAACTGACCCTTTGTCATCATTGCCTCAGCTACTAGCGGACATTCAAACATTTTCTGAAGTTTCAGGTTATAAGGTAAATCTACAAAAGTCAATTGCTTGCCCGCTCAATATTATAAAATATGATGACATAAAAAAAGAATGCCCTTTCTCTTGGTCAATACATGGGTTCAAATATCTTGGAATACAAGTAACACCTTCTTTAGAAAAACTATTTACGACAAACTACAACTTTTTGTTGGAGGTTTGTCAAAACAAGCTGCAGACTTGGACCACTCTTCCATTCTCTCTCATTGGTAAGATCAATGTGGTCAAAATGAGTATACTCCCTAGGTTCATTTATGCTTTTATTATGTTACCATGTCATGTCCCGTCTTCCTTTTTTAAGCTAATTAATAAATCTTTAACAAAATGTATATGGAACAATAAAACACCAAGGGTTAAGCTAGCTACTTTATCTAAATCCTATGTTAAAGGGGGGCTAGGACTCCCTAACTTTCAGTGGTATTACTGGGCCTGCCAGGTAAGAAATATTGTAAGTTGGAAATTAGAAACTAGCACTCTTTGGGTATCACTTGAATCATCAACATGTCATCCATTAGATATTATGTCAACACTTTACATTAAGACTCTACGTCTTCCGACAACTGTAGAAGAGTTACCTCCACTACAAGCTACTCTGAAAGCATGGCAGGACTGTAACCGGTTCCTAGATAAAGATAGTTTGATAAGCGTACATTCTCCCATTGCATCCAACCCAGACTTCTTAGCTCTTTCACAAACACATTTTCGAAACTGGACACTTAATGGTTTGAAGACTTTTTCAGACATGTTTGACAAGGGTTCTGAGTCTGTGAAATCATTTGCAGACATCACTAGAGAATATGAAATTCCTAGATCAGATTTTTTTAAGTACTTGCAGGTCCGCCACATCATGGTCCATTTGCAAGAAAAGGGACAACTTAGATTCTGCCCTACAGAACCGGAACAATTCATATCCTCGGCCTCCTCTGTTAAGGGGAAGATATCTCTTTTTTATAAAAAGTTATCTGAAAGATCACAGAACTCTTTTTTGCCATTGAAATCAATTTGGGAACTTGATCTAAAACAGAATTTCAGTGAGAAAGAGTGGTTAAGAATATGTACAGATTTCACCTCTCCCGTGGCTACAGATATTAAAATTAAGGAAAGTAATTATAAATTTCTTTACAAATATTATCTAACCCCAGTTAAGCTTAACAAATTTGATGAAGTAAATTCTCCTTTGTGTAAGAAATGTGGAACTGAACTGGGGACATTTATGCATTTATTTTGGGACTGCAAAGTTGTTTATTCTTTCTGGGAGAAGATTCACGAAGCAATCCAAGATATGTGTGAGTGCACTTTTGATCTCTGTCCTAGGTTGTATTTGTTGAATTATGGGTTGGGAAATGTGTTCCCTTACGCAAAGAAATGTGTTTTTGTAATATTATGTCACTTTGCCAGAAAATGCATACTCATGAATTGGATATCGCAGTCAGGACCGACTCTATCACAATGGTTAGATCAGATAATACACTTTTTAACGATGGAAGAAAGTATAAACACACAACACCTGAAACAGTTGGATGTCAGGTCTACATGGTCCTTAGTACATAAATACATAGACACAGTAAAACTTACAAACCTAAGTTAAGCATATAGGGTAGACCTCTATGTGAAGTGGGTAGGAAATAATTGTATGTATTTTTTATTTTTTTTGTTTGTTTGTTTTTGTTGTTGTTTATTCTTCCTTTGTCTATTGGACAAGCGCTGTCCACTTTGTGTGATGTTTGTGTGATATGTGTAAAAGTGTAAATAAAAAAAAAGAAAAAAAAAAAGATGTCTTGCCCATAGACAGACAGGATCCACTTGCAGGTGGGCACAACAGCCGGCTTTGGAGGCTCCGGGACGTCCACAGGTACCAGGCCAGGATGCTGATGAAAGCCTGAACACTCAGTGGTGTACCGTGCCACACGACGCAGCCACTCCTCAGTGTGGTTTTCCTTCAGTTGGTTTAGTACCCGCGTTGGGCTGTTGCCAAGTCCCCTCTCCCGCAGAAAACGGATGACACGAATGTCGCAGGCATACCTGGGTGAAACGAAAAAAAATGCATCAATATAAATGTTCCACACAGGTCAAAAGAGAAGATAAAAGAAATAAAACAGACAGTAATCACTTTTTAGTGAGGATCACACGGAATTCTGATCGGTGAGCCAAATCCAGTTGTTGCAGGACAACCTGGCTCCAGGACACATGTGATGCCTTGCACCGCCTACATATTAGAGTCTCTGCGACCATGTTGTAGGTACGGTCAATATCCAGGACTTGTCGAACTCGTTTGTTGAGTCCTCCACCGGTCAGTTGATTTCCTTCACAGGAAGGGTTGGGGCACACCACCTTCACTTTCCAGAACCTGTAGGGCATCCATATAAACAGCTGGTGGGCGAAGAAGTGGTCTGGTGAAGGGGCCTGGTGGTAGAAATGGCTTGGTGGAGGTGGAGAGTACCACAGCTTCAAGTTCTCTTGGAGTTCTGTTTTACCCCTGGCTGTCCTTAAAATCGCCTTTCCAACCCACTTTTGGTCTTCAGCTGGCATGCCCTCTGCCCACTGGCGGGGTAGCTGAGGAGTTGCCGGAGGGGGCAGGAGTGGTGATTCAGTGGATCCAGTCTTTGGGAGAGAAAGAGAGACAGAGACAGAGACAGAGACAGAGAGAGAGAGAAAGAGAGAGAGAGAGAGAGAAAGAGAGAGAGAGAGAGAGAGAGAGAGAGAGAGAGAGAGAGAGAGAGAGAGAGAGAATAGTTTGAAATAACAGATTGAATTTAACTACTTAGATCATTTGTTGGGATTGCCAATAGATCAAAATTATATATGTTATTACTTTCAAAAGCTGATTTGATCTAGAGAGCACTAAATTAAAAGGTGTAAGGGTGTAAACAGCAACATACCATTACAGTATATCATTCATTTTCTGAGAAGTAAACATTCCATTCTATTGAGGACTATGTGAACTGCTTAAGATGTAGGTTTGTAGACATGGACGTATGCTCATATTATGACAAATGCATGAATGAATTTTAAGGTTACTTACGGAGACAGTGCCACATGCAGACATAGGGCTGTGGACTGGAGCTGGGGTGTCTGACTGACGAGCTGGGCTCTCTGACAGAGGGGCTTGGGTGTCTACCTGCGGAGCTGGAGCCTGGAAGAGGATAGATATGTAATACATTGATGTACATTAACTACATGTGCAATTACGTCACTTTTTCTCAACCTAACGTATATTATTACTCAACGAATCTACGCTGGCTGAAGAGCTAGCATCTCCCTCAGTTAACAAAGTAGGCTGAGTCTGTACAGCAGCCAGTCTTATGAAGTACACCTGTCTTGCACATGTACAACATCCAAACTAAAGGAGACAGGACAGCACTCCTAGTTGCTTGTATTTTATTGCCCGTCAGGCTTTTCGCTGTGTTATTAAGCCTTTATATATATATATATATATATATATATATATATATATATATATATATATATATATATATATGTCACAATTTCTGCTATTTTCATTTACCTGGGATGGTCTCCTGGCAGCACTTACATTTGGCTTGGCTGCGGCAACATGAGTGCCACCAAATCTTGGCTTGGTGAACTGAAAGGAAATAAAGCATGTTTCTTTAAGATCCCATGGAAATTGGAAAACCGGGAAACTGGAAAAAAGTTGGGTAACACTTTTTATGAAGCCCATATCTATAGCGTATTATGAGTGCATTTATAGCAAATTATAATGCACATTATAATTACTTACAACACATTACGACTACATCGATGATGTTTCATGATGCTTTATGTTAACAGTAATGAATAACCATGAATCTAGCTTATAATACTTTATAGATCCAAGGGTATTATGAGTGCTCATGACTTGATATAAACTACAGGCTGCCTGATGGGGCTTATAGTACATTATGATGCATTATAGATGTGCATTATACAGTGCATTATAGATGCATCCATAGATGCATCCATATGAACTTCACTTTACTTAGAGCACATATTGACGACATGAAACATTATAGCATCGTATGAGCCCTTATGACAGTTTATCATCCAGGTCTGTGCATAGAGGGTATAGGTACTCATAATGTACTATAAGCCCCATCAGGCAGCCTGTAGTTTATAACCAGTCATGAGCACTCATGACACCCTTGGATTTATAAAGCATTATAAGCTAGATTCATAGTTATTCATAACTGTTAATATAAAGCATCGTGAAGCATTATGAGTGTAGTCATAATACGTTGTAAGTAATTATAATGTGCATTATAATTTGTTATAAATGCGCTTATAATGTTGGCTTTAAGTAAAGTGTTACCAAAAGTTGTTACATAATAGAAATATATGTAAATACCATGGCTAGAGTTAGAGTGCGTTTAGGCTGTGTGGTTGCACTGCTGTGTACAGAACCCATTGCTGGAGCGTCTGGACCCTGTATATGCCGTGTGGACCCCTGTGATATGGAGGTTGGGAGTTCGAACCCCACTCGAAGCCATGTTGATTTTCAAAATTATATCATATGCAGTATTATTATTAATCCAAAATGCTGCTGCTAGAATTCTAACCAAAACAAAGAAAAGAGCTCACATCACTCCCATACTTAGGTCAATACAATACCAGTGAGATTTAGAATTGAGTTTACAACTCTTCTGGTAGGTAGTCTAAGTCACTATGGCTTAGGTCCTAAATGTAGCCTATTTTAGATAGGGCCTAAGCCTATGCCAGATCAGTAGGCCCTATCACCTGAATAAATGTCTGAGGTCTTCAGAATCTCCTCTACTGGTTGTGTCAAGGGTAAAATCCACAGGGTGAAATGGCATTAGTCATTTTTGTTGCTAAATTCTGGAAATGGCTTCCTGTCCGAACAGTAGGCTAGGCTATCAAGTACAAAGTCTTTGGTAGTTAGTCATCTTCTCATTATAATACGTTATACTTTTACAATATTTGTTCTATCTTCTCTTTCTTTTCTCTCTAGCACATAGAATCACAACAATAAGGGCCTATATAATATGCTATACAAATACTATTACTATTGCTATGCTAGCCTACTTAAATTATTACAGGTATCTGTGTGAAATTACATAGGCTTGTGCCTACTAAGCAGGTCTAACTTCTTCCTGCAGCCTTTCCAATATGTGGAACAGTGAATGAATTTCGATTTGGACCCACGCTGACGGTAAGAAACATCAGCAAAGCATAGGCCTACCGTGTAACATGCTCAAAATGCCAAGTGAGCATCAAATGCAATATTACATTTTACCTTATAGTGGCGCTTGACCTTACTACAGCCCTTCGATGCGCGTAAAGGAAAAGGTGTGTAAGTGGACGGCAGAATAGGCTTAGGATTGATTTACATGAGAAACACCCTGATTTTGGCCTGGCCCCACCCAAAGTGCGAAACTGGTCATATCCCGCGTAAGCCCCGCTTAATCACTGACTTGAGTCAACTTGGAGGCGCTGTTGCGCCCTTTTTTTGACTTACGTGGGTGGTAGAATTCCGCCCTTAGAGATTACTATAAGCGTGGCAAGCCCGCTTAACTAAACGCGACTTAGAGATTACTATAAGCGTGGCAAGCCTGCTTAACTATTGAGGTAGGCCTATATAGTGCAAAACGCTTGGGGATATGGGGTATTTTTTCGTTCATTCATTATTCAATTTTGGAACTCGCACGATAAATGAAAAATTACTCATTTATGATGTTTTAGGCTTGAATATCACTTGTGAAATGGAATCAAGCGCCATGTTTTGGGTCCGTGTACTTTTTTGTTAATTCATTATTCTATTTTGGAAACGTTTAAAACCATACGACTGTTTTACGCACGTTTTAATACACACTTTGGTGTATTTGGAGCATGGCGTCGTTGGAAAGCTATGGGGAGGTTATACCTAAAGGCTGGAGATAAGCTGGGAAACTGATGAAAGATGCTGGGTTGCGTTTCCCAAACACGCTCAAGTAGTACTTAAGCCTTCACTGTAAAAAATTGTTGTAATTTCACATTAGAATTCTACAACAAGAAGTTGTATATACCAGTTTACTATTCACTGTTGTAATGTGCAATGCATTGTGGGATATCATATAGAGTACAATTCACAATTGTAAATGTACAGCAGCACATAGCACTTTTACAACACACTGTTGTAAAGGTCTGTTTTGTCAGGGCTGCTGTCCTAATGCAAATGTATGCAAAGCCACAAGCAGAAATTATGGAGCTCAGGTCACATTCTGTTTGGATGCTTTTAAAACATGCATACAGGCCTGATAGAGGTGGAGAGGATTTGAACTGATTTGAACTCTTCAATCGCACACACCTGGTCATGAGCAAGGAGGTAGAGATAGGAGGGTTTACAGACATCATCGGAGCGTAGTACGGAATGATAGCAAGGGGAGTCCAATTTTCTTCTTCCATAGTCAAATTGGAAGCATGGTAAAGTGTGGAACAGGTCATAGGATACAATAGTGAATGTTTGTCAGCTGTCCTTAATTATCCCCCGCAATTCATGCTGACCAACAGCTGCAGTAAATTTGGCCACAAACTGAGCACTGACAACCGGATATCCTCTTTCGACCGAATTTGTGGAGTACAAATTTTGTCCACAATGACATGTGCACCATGTCATTAAGCATAAATGTATTAGTTCTATGGCATGAAAGCAACACCCTCATACGACACTGTGGCCAATGCATTTTCCATTGAGTGATACTGCTTATCCAATCTACCTTCTTTGGTCATGAGCCAGCTGATTGTAAATGATGTCCAGGTGCGCTAATTTCAGCTCAGTGCAATTCAAAACGGGCTTCTCTCTGCTAAAAGGGCATGGGAGAGACCAATGATGATTAGTCCATTTATGCAGACGATGGGCAGGTCATAGAGCATAAACGATTCTCAGGTGTGGCAGCCCCCCTGTGGTTCAATTTGGCTTTTTGATGGCTTCGGCAACAGAATATATCTCAAAATCCCATGAGAAGGAATGGAAGCAGAGGCCCAGCTCTTTTCACCAGCAACTTTTTTGCCAGCAATTTGTTGTAATTTTACAACAATTAGCTGGTAACTTTTCACTAGCAATTCAACTCAACTTCACCTTACTGGTGCAATGTGCAATTAATGAAGATTGGCCAACAGGCTGGCCCACTTGAGCCATGAAACTTCCCACACATTAAAAGGACAGGTGTTTCAGTTATTTTGTCCTACCACTGTGTAGACAATTCACAAATATATGGAATGTTTACTTATAAACATGGATCAGAATGAAAACTTTTTGGAACTGAAGTTTTGATATGTGCATTAAACAAGGGCCAAATAGAATATCCTTGTACTTTTTTAAACACTATCTTAGAAGGAGCCCAGTCTGTTTTTAAATTATATTTCTAGAGCAGGAGCATCAATGACTGGAACATTCTAGGAACGTGTTACCTTTTTGATACAGATCTCTCTTGTTACTCTGTTGTCACACTCTATACCTAACCAATCTGTCAATTAGTGCATTGCCTCACTTTATTACTAATCACTTTCATGCTGTGATTCAATGATTGCCAGCACCTGCCCAATGCCTGATTACTCTGGTCACATGGTTCACTTGCCCCACTATATAAACCTGGACTGTCACACTGCTTTGGTTGCTTGTCTGAAAGGCACAGCATAGCGCCTGACTCACTGGCGCTCACTGTTACTGGCAATCAATTGATTAGCCGACTAGCTGAGTGGTTGGTTTGTTGACAAGGTGGCTGACAGTATAGTGCCGGTTGACCAGCTAGCTGCCTGGCAGGTTGACTGACAGCCTTTCCACCTGGTCAGTTGACTGGCTTGCTGCCTTGCTTGTTGACTGGCCAGCTGCCTGTCCGGTTGACTGGCTGCCTGGCTGGTTTGGCCAGGCAGCCAGTCAACCAGCCAGTGAATCGGACAGGCAGCTGGCCAGTCAACCAGCCAGGCTGTCAAGGCCAGTTGGCTACCTGGCCGGTTAACTGGTTGGCTGCCTGACAGGTTATCTGGTTGGGTTGTTTCATCTTTTGAAAGCCATCTTGTAGCTTAGCATGTTTGATAGTGTTTTTTTGCATAATATTACATTTAGACCACTTGATTGGTTTGACAAACGCATTTCCACACAGTCCTTATTGTGACTGTTTTTGAATTCCCCTTTGAGATGACTTGATAAAGGAAAGTCCTCTAGGGGAAACTGTCACTGTCACTGTGACAACACTATGCTGAGTGATTTTTATTCGTGCCACACTCATGCAAGGCTGAACCTGTAGAAGTACATGCTTAGAGCAGAGTGGCATTATGGTACCATGCTATCTCAGTCATGGTGGAGGATGGGGAGGTGGGACGATACCATGTTGAAGGCATCTCAGACATGGAGGCGGGCAGTGGGGGTGGAGGCGGGAGGAGGCGGGCGGATGAGGGGGCAGGATATGTGCCATGGTCAGAGTAGTTTTGAAAACAGAACAGTGTTGTAATTTTAAACGACTGGCTGGCAACTGTTTTTCTCTGCAATTTGTTGTAAATTTACAACAATTTGCTGGCAATTATTCCCCATCAATTAGCTGTAAATTTCAGCCTGAGATCTTTTACAGTGTAAGTAGTACTTAAGTATGAGGGGCCGCCTAGGCAATATACCACATCACTAAAAGTTAGTGCATACAATCATTTCATAGGTCTATATACAATATTTTTTTCTTGCACATGCAAATAAAATGGTTGCGCCAAGTGCATGTGTGAGGTAAAATAGTGTATGTATAAACTTTTAGTGATGATGTGAGACCTACTGTATTTCTGATATATTGCCTACCCAGATAGCCACTGGACACTGTAACAGAGTGGGGACGCAGCCGTTGTACGGTGTGAGCTGAAGCTGGCACGGGTCCGTCCTACGGACTCGCAATTGAGTCCAAACGCACAGCGGGCCAAACCAGTTATGATTCCGTTTAGCGGTGTCACCATCAGTGCGCGCGACCACCGTTCCAGAGCCGCATGATCGTGCAGTTACGGATGCTGCAAGGGTCCGTGAAATGGATCCGTTTAGCAGACCCGCACCAAATCCTCTTTGTTTCTGCTAAAAGACCCTTTCCCCGCCTTATGTACGGCTTATTTAGTGCACTGCGTGTCCAGTTTATTTACACAAAGACAAATATGCTGTGCACGATCAACTTAGGCTGCAAACCGAATCATTTTAATGCTGTATATTAAATAGGCAACAGAGCATAGAAACTGAAACATACTGCACACAAGTAATGGCTAATGGACACAAGTCATATTCGTTATCTGGCCAACAATAACGGCACATCATCCTTGAGGAAGCACACTCGGACACAGGAATTTCGAGATCAGAAACATCTTCTATTTATTTATTTTCACCAATAGACCTACGATGTCCATCGTTGAATCACTTCCTGGGGGAGAAAGAAAAAAAGCCGGTTCAACACTTTATGTTAGTAGAAACATGTTTGCAACTGAAGTTGACAATATTGTGGTGGCGCGTAATGCGATACTACCGCTTAACGGAATCAAAACTGGTTCGGCCCGCTGTGCGTTTGGACTGCGTTACAAGTCCGTAGAACGGAACCATGCCAGCACCGTACAACGGCTGCAGCCCCGCTCTATTCTGCGATACACCGCTTAACGGAATCAAAACTAGTTTGGCCCGTATTACAAGTCCGTAGAATGGAACCATAACAGCACCGTACAACGGCTTCAGCCCCGTTCCGTTCTGAGTCCAAATGCACAGCATAGCCTGTCGAGCTAGTTTTGATTCCGTTAAAGGGAAAAACACGTTTTTTTTTGCATATGGGGCCTTATTTCTGGAGTAAAACACATCACTCTACACACCCATACCACTTTTTTCCCATTTGGTGCCGTTTGGAAGATATTGTGTCAGACGGTATCCACTCAACGGTAGCCGTAGGGGCAATATTACCAAGCCCATAAATGAGTTGTCCCCACTTTTTAAATGTTGTACAGTTGTGCCATAGTCGAATCAAACATTTACCGCGTCTGTCACACCCCCGCCTACTTGTACTCATTTGTTTCTGAAAATTGAAAGGGAAGGCGGCGCCGTGACGTCATCGGCTGGCGACACTGTTTATTCTGACAGCAGTATGGAGAGCCTCATTCGCTCGCTCAATCAGCTAGGACTGCAAAACGCTTGTAAACATTTGCTTTTTGGGAGTGAGATTTGGATTTTGCAAAAATGGTTCGAATGTGTACATTCCCAGGATGCGAAAACAAGATGACTAGATGGACATTTTCACCGGCTTCCTCTGAAAAACCGAGAAGAGAACCGAGGCTGTGTCTTATCGCAATGAGAATGGATCCAAACATCAGACCTCAGCGATTGAGACGCGCTGATCATCGAGTTTGTAGTGCCCATTTCTCTGCCGATGATTTTTGTCCACTAAAGGAAATGAAACCTGGCCAAAAATCTCAGCATCGAATTCTCAAGACCGGCGCTGTGACTATGGCCGCCGAACAACGCTCAGAGGAAACTACGGTAAGCTAGCTTTCTCATGTCCACGAGCTAATTGTATGTGAGTACCCTGTACTTGAATCTGTGCAAAAGTCTACTGCTAGTACACATTCAAACAAGCCAAATTATAAATTGTGTGCACCAATTCCAAGTTGTCCTTTTTGTCGGAAGCAGTAGTGGGTGCATTTGGAACATTTTAGACATGGGGACAAAATTGAAACGGAGAGGCAAAACAGTTGACATGACCCAAGCAGGCTAGACCTGTGATGCAAAATAGAGCTCTAGACTAGCTCTACTGCTGGGTGCATTTGTGAACGGTCTCCCCGAGCGCTCAGTGAACAGTCATCATCAGAGCCTTGACTTTTGGAGCCGTTCACAAATGTCAATCTCGAATTACCAGTATATCAACAATGGAATGCTGGTTTGTTTCGAACCACACCGTATTTTTCGTATTCTTCCTTGTGTCATGTTGATTGTACGAATGCAACCCATGGGTGAATGAGGTGTGTATGTAGATGCAGATTTTCAACGTCATGAAAGCCAGATAGACAGGCATGCAAGATATGCATACAAAAAGATATAACAGACATCATAAACACTATCTTTACTGTAGCAGAAGTTTGTAAAAAGGTCCAAAATAAAAGGTCCAAATGAGGAACGGACATGATTCAGCTGTGTTGCTTTCTCTGAATACTAGTCACTGACTTGTATGTATAGCCTATGTTTCAATATCAGATGAACGAGAAAGGGGATTCAACAAAGTCCCAAGCTGATGACACTGATGCAGTGTGATGTGTCTTATTTATGTATTCCCTTTTTGTATTTATTTTCTCTTTTAGGAAAGTGCCAGCAGTGGTGTCAGCCTTGCAGTGACCGAATTATCTTCGCCTCCTCAGTCAACTCCTGAGAAAAGCCAACGCAGTGCACTGGAACCATCAGGATCTAGAGGGCCATTTGCCTCTGCATTGAATGTGCTTATGACAAGCACCCCCCCCCCCCCCCCCAGACTACAACACCAAAAAGGCGTTCGTTATCTGGGAATTACTATGGCTCCCACGTGGTCGCAACCATTGGTAAGAACAACAGTCAAACACCTTTTATTTTGAAAACTGCCATTACATGACAATATTTCGCCCTTCACTATTATTCTGACAAAATACACACTGTTTTATTGTGCACCAGGGGACCATTCCATCAACGGCGGTAACCCCAAATCCGAGCTCAAGTCGGTAAACTAAGCTATTTTTAGACAGAGATCCGTTCCATCAGCCTTGCTAACCTGAAACTCAGTTGAGTTGCCACGGTAATTTATGCTCCAATGTTAACCTGGTAGCTCCCAGGTTTAACACCAGGCTAAATGAATCAGTGTTGCACAAAACATGAACCTGTAGGAAACAGCTGTCACAACGGGCACGTTCCGCTTGATTCCCGCCATCATTTTACGAGATCAAAGCGAACCAGTCACTCTATTTTAATAGTCTATGGTGTGATAATGCCAGTAAAAACTACAATAGTTACCATTGTCTTTCATTTCGCGGGATTTCTGATAATCAGCACATTTTAAAAAACATTTATAGTGTTGATTTACTAAGATGATATTGGACAATTCCTTCCATGACAATGAAGACGTGAATGGCACAGTGGGCAGGTGCGCTGCGTAAGAAGTGGTCGTCCCGGGTTCAAGTCTTGCATGGCGACATGTTAGAAATGAAAACTTTATAACATACGTTTGCCTATTCTCTCCTTTGATGTCGCTTTGTGGCTGGCTTCATTTGCTGTCAAGCAATAGGTCTACTAATAGGCCTACCTTAAATGTCTAGGCTATTTTCAGCATAGGCAATAAAAAAAACGTCATCACAACCACCTTGCAGATGCCTACGCTTGGAGTTTGCATTGCAATGCTTCAATTATCTCTGCCTAACGTTTTACCTAGTCTATGCCTTTTATCATAAAAGAAATTCTTCTGAAAGATAAAATTAAAACACCTTAGATGATGCAAGAATTTTATTTTTGCGCATTGAAATGATGGCAGTCGAGGTTCGGACGAGACTCTCCCTTCGATAATTGAGTCATGATCTGTCATTACGCATGGTGGGGATTGAACGCTGGTCTCTCAATCAAAGTGCGGTTGCGTTACCGCTCACCTACAGATGGTCACCTAGTATCTCTGATAAAGACTTGATTTGACAAGGCATGCCCGAGTCTACAACATGATCTTATTTTCGACAATCGTCGATATGGACTTCCCATGTACAACGTGCACGAGCGCAACGCCAGCTTTGATGAGCGCGGCTGAAGTGAAACTGGCCAAGACGCAGCTGATCCTCAGTGGTGGAACGGCGTCTGCCTCAAGTTTAAGCTGCTGTTAGTTGAAACTCTGCTTTTGCGCGTAAGCGCCGCTGAATTCAGCGCCAATGATGGAATGGTCCCCAGGTCCCTCTACCATCCACATCACCACCAAGTACTGCACTTCCATCTGCTCCTTCATCCAGGCCATCAAATGTCGCAGGTGAGGAGGAGGCTGACTCAGAAGTTGATATGGAATGTGAACTACTTGATCTGAGCGAAAGTTTTGAGGATTGCGGCTTGAAAGATGCCAGCTTTGTACTGCCAAGCTCCCAGTCATCTTCCAGCGCAGGGATTATGTCGGGGTCTGGAAGCCTTTCTCAAGACACAGAGAGAGGGTGGGGACAGAGGAAGTGGTTGGTGAACGAATCAAACCTCTTACAACTCTTGGGATTCTCTTTCTGCTCTCGGAGGAGGCGGACGTGTTTCTTCAGAGCTCCCAAGCTCTCTTTTCCCCCCTCCCTTCCCCCCCCCTCTTTCCCTATCTCCTCTGCTATCACTTTCCCTGCTGTGGCACTCTGTCCTGTCTGACTTAAACTCTGCTGAGACTCCACGCTGTCCTGTTCTCCTGAAAAGAAATTACAATGGATTTGGTCAACTGGTCTTTCAACGCAATTGACACCATCTTTTCGAAGATCAAAGTGGGTTCGGGGGAGCCCAACTGTCCTGATGGGACAACGGCGGCTGGCTATGTGATGGACTCGTGGGGGAAGTGGAACGTCATGTGTCTGGCTCCGTTGAACATCGAGGACGTAGAAGATGTCTACACTTTCGGCTACTTGGTGGCAAGTTCCGTGGGAATTGGATTATCCTTGGGACTGCTGTACCGCATTTGCTCAAAGGTATGGGCAGCCATTAGGGGCCCCAGGCTGTCCGGCTCAATTGATCAGGTGGGCAGTGAGATTCGAGCACAGAATGTGGTCGTGAATCACGCTTTGGAGGGTTTTGTGGCGGGTCAGCGCCAGATGGACAAATTGACTGAAGTGGTTGTGGCCGGACATCGCCACCTTGAAGCGATTGATCGCCGCATTGATGGACTTGTCGCGCACGATCGCCAGATGGAATCGATCGGCTTGGGAGATAGGTTGCTCGAAATTCTACTGTATGTGAAACGTGTGGCCAGTCACATGAGAATTACTGCAGAATAGCAAAGGAATGTCTGCATAACCCAAACATAAATCTTATTTTGCTTTGGCGCCCCAGCTGCAGCTGCAGCGACCTGACCTAGGCCAGGACTCTTATCTCTCCTTGGAGGACAAGCAACGTCTGGACTCTCTGCCTCCCTACCAACTACCACTGGCACTTGGAGATGTTTTTCACTTGTTTTGGGACAGTGCAAGGCCGTTCTTGGGACGGTTGAGTTATGGCTCAGAGTGGGGTGATAAGCTATCCAGTGCTCATCCCTTTCCTCAATCTTCAACGCGTCCTCTGATTTCTCTCTGCTACCCAACCCTACCCCCCACCCCCTCCCCCAGGTTTACATTGTCTTGTCTTTACTGCTTATGCTATATATGAGGTTTTTTATTCTATGTCTTGATGTTGTAATGTGTTTGCAATGTGGAGCTATGGAATCTTTTTTTTCCTCATCCTTACCCAATGTTTGTATAACACTTTCAGACAAGACTTCCGGGGGGCTCCCTCGCGTGCGACCCAGCAGCCTGTGTCTCTGTCTTTCAACATCATTGACTGATGGAGACTGGGACCGCAAACTGAATTGCCCTTCTATGGGACTAATAAAGTTATCTGAATCTGAATCTGAATCTGAATCTGAATCTTTCAAACATGTCCTAGTTGCATGAGTCTTATAACTGAGACGACGATCACCACCAAACTCTGAGTTTTGGCCTTTCAAACACATGACGCTAAAAACCTTGCAACTTATATACTGACAATTATCGCATGGGACGTGACAGGGGGGTGGGGGCCATTAGAGGTGTTACAGGTCCATCTAATTAGTATTCAACTAGCAGAGAAACAGGATGACTTACAATTACTTTTTCACTCATTGTAAGGAAACTTTCTAAATGCTCTTTTTACGTTTATGTTGCAAACACTTTTGTTTACAAGGTACAAACTTCAAAAGTCTTGGCTAAATATGTTTACAGTATGTTTTCTTGCACTGACTGAAGACCTCTAAAACTTTTTTTTTTAAATACAGTTTTGTTTACAATCTAAATAAAAATTGTTTGCATTATATTCACTTTACTGTCATATTCGTTTTGTTAGGCTTTTCAGAATACAACCATATGTGACACTTCAACATATATGTTTACAGGTCAAGGTGTTGCAAACTACCTCAAAGCCCCTGAGAGGCCTTGGACAAAAAAAATTGTTGTTGAATGAATGTCTATTATGAATGACATTTTGAACAAATAAAGCCCAAACACAACTGATCTTGGTTCTTTCCATTTATTGAAAATTTACAATAGATGGTAATGATATTACTATAAAATTTACAATAGATAGTAATGACATCTACTCAGAATTATATATGCATAGGTATATGCTTGTCAAAAGAAGCTGATAGTCTCTGGCAGTGCATCTGAACACAATTGAGGCAATAATGAATTGTAAAACGTGTTTGCAATGCTTGCCAACTGCAGTCGGGGGTTGGACATTTCCTGTTGTATCACAGTGCAGGTAGGCTATTTGGATGTAGCCTACGAACGTTTTTGAAGGTAAGATAATAGTGTAAGATGCTATTCGAATATATTGTGGACCTCTACATCCGTGAATCCAACGTAGTCTCCGCTGGGAGATAGACACTTGCTTCTGATAAGGCTCACGATGCAGCTGGGAATCACCTTTCTGTGGCCTGGTCCCAGTCGTAGCCCTCCAAGTGCCCAGTTGAGAACAATTCGATATGCTACTAGCCGAAATTGTTGCCTATGGAAAAAATGATCACAGTGATTATTATGCAGTAATGCATGAGTGAGAACACACTCTGAATTGCAACAGTCTAACGGTGACAATTCGAATCTGCATCACACATTCATTATCATGCTACTTACTCAACAGACAGCTGTCCATTTGGTCCTCCAGTTTAGTTTGGGAACACGAAAAAACGTTTCTACGACTCCACGGTTCATCAAGGCACGAACATCCTCTAGAGTTGTAAGACAGCATGCCTGGTTAGAATCACCCAGCCGCTCACCTCCTGGACGCAAATCCCACTCGATAGCCTACAGCACAGCCATTCATCTTCGGTTTTCATCATAGAACAGTGTACACAAGAGCACCACCAGATACTGTTCGTGAGTGCGCTACTGGTTGTAGCTTGGTCCGCTGTTCCATAGCCTATCTCTGCCGATCCTTTCCAACAGCTCCTCATCTGTATACACAAACTCAAAACGATACGGACGGCCATCATACACAAAGTCATCTTCGAATTCAAAGTCAGAATCTTCTGCCATCTTCTGTAAAAGAGAAAGTTT
Organism: Engraulis encrasicolus; assembly: GCF_034702125.1. NCBI lineage: Eukaryota > Metazoa > Chordata > Actinopteri > Clupeiformes > Engraulidae > Engraulis > Engraulis encrasicolus. The sequence continues at coordinate 532,583 of NW_026945884.1, forward strand.
TCACAGCCTTGCTTGCTAACTGCTTACTTGCAAACACAGACCACAACAAGCGAAGCAAAAGCTGCCAGCTTGCAGCTGTCAGTGGTGTCGCCAGCCGATGACGTCACGGCGCCGCCTTCCCTTTCAGTTTTCAGAACAAATGAGTACAAGTAGGCGGGGGTGTGACAGACGCGGTAAATGTTTGATTCGACTATGGCACAACTGTACAACATTTAAAAAGTGGGGACAACTCATTTATGGGCTTGATAATATTGCCCCTACGGCTACCGTTGAGTGGATACCGTCTGACACAATATCTTCCAAACGGCACCAAATGGGAAAAAAGTGGTATGGGTGTGTAGAGTGATGTGTTTTACTCCAGAAATAAGGCCCCATATGCAAAAAAACGTTTTTTCCCTTTAAGCTGTGTCGCTGGTGTCCAGGGAAGTCAAACACTGACGTGACAGTAAAGTGTCTTTTACAATCTGTCTAGCCTACTACATATGAGTTATAACATGAGAGTCTGTCTTACCATTATGCTTCTTCTGTTTTGTGGTCATGTGCCATCTTCCCTCGAGGTAGCTGATGAGACGAACACACAAAAACCCAGCTTTAGAAGTTGTTCTCTCTACTGTCAAGCCAGTAGTTTTGCATCTCCACTGCATTCCGTTCGTAACCACTGTAAAGAAAACAATTTAGTTCACGGATTCAGTAGTGCTCATACACATTATCAATCAATAAAGCTACGATTCCCACTAGCACTTGTAGTCTGTCACCATCAGCGACATAGCTGCCTGCCACTTTTTCTTCAGGATGTCTAGCCTACACACAGTCACTGTAAACTTGGGTAACATTAAATAATAGGCCTATATAGCTGGTATTCATGCAACACGTAGGCCTTTTGGTATTTAACAGAAAACACTTACTTGTGGTAACTTCATCCACGGGTGTGTGGCGATTATCCTTCCATACTCGATCAAACGTGAGGACGAAAGAAAATAAACGTTGGCACAGACGAGCCCAATTTGAATTGATTCCCACGCACGTCAGGGTTCCAAAGACCAACGATTGCTACATTCGGCTGCAACGTGTTTTACGGATGTGTCACGTATCCGTATGGGACCTGATGGAACGATTAATCTCCAGCACGGCTTTAGATCTGTCTTACGGATCTGCACCATATCAGTGTATGACTTGTAAAAACAGATCTGTATTAGTGGCAACAAAACGGATCTGTGCCGTATCAGTAAATGACTAGTGAAAACACATCTGTTTTAGTGGCAACAAACGGATCTGGACCAGGTCAGTGCAGCCTCTGTTGGAATGTTGAAGACAGAGTTCTGGGTGTGTTACAGGTCTGCAACACAATCAAAAACCTCATCTGAGCTAGAAACGGAGGCAGGCAGCTTAAAACGGATCCGTTCCAAACATAGTGGCTATATGGGTAGGCGGCCTCTCATACTTAAGTACTACTTAGGCTTAAATACTACTTAAGAGGTTTTGGGAAACGCAGCCCTGAGCATTAGAGCTGTCAATGTTTTCTCAATGACAGTTGGTCTACCCTTCCCGTCTTCTCTGTCCCGGTCGCACAGGTGTCTCCCACTGTTACAGCATCTGCACATATTGGTTGAGTAAGGCGGAATGTCGTTGGTTTATGCACAATCGTGCTCATGAATCCCAAAGACACTTCTGGATTAGGACGCTATTATATGACCAAATACAATCAAGTCTAAAGGCAAGGCCTATGAAATGTCATTGCGAAGGTGAAATTGGTCGATACGTTAAAGTCAACAGATAAACAGTAAATCATTCTTCTACAACCTCAAAATGGGCCCTGCTGGTGCCCTGGTGGAGGCGCTTGCATGCTGAATATCTATACGCAGTCATCGCATTAGTTGTGAGCGTCACAAAATATTCTTCGCACACTCATCAGTAGCGGTGGGTGGAAATTTTGATAAGGGAAGCACAATACAGAATAGCGCAGGTGACGTCAGCATAATAAGAGGTGTCGATAGGCATGGATTTCAGTTCTTGCCTATCTCTATTTAATAGGCCATGATGAGGTTTGCAGCAAGTGAAACGTGTAGGCCTAAGTAAAAGGGACACAAGCTTGCTCCACAAAAAAATCCCAAACTGTTTTGAGATGCAAGGGGTCACTAGAGAAGGAGCAGGTTGCATAGTCTAAAACCTCGGATATGCTGTCAGATATCGGCTACCAACCATTCCAGTGCAAGCACTGGCGATTCTAGGGGGGGGCAGGGGGTGGCCAGGGCCACCCCTGGGACGCTATTGTCCACCCTACTGGCCACCCTTGTTTCGACAAGTAATTAATAAAAAAATATATTTAAAAAAATAAATAAATAAATATACAATAATAACAACAGTATAAGACCAATAATAGGTAATTATCAGGTAATCATTCAAGTTCGTCAACCCAACAACAAACAAGAGAAAACTGTCAATCCATGGTGATCGCTGGCTGACAGATCTAGGGTCAGTTTTACACTTTAACTAACACGACAGTCGTTGGACTGATGCTGCACAAGGCTGATTTCTGATCAGTAGGCTTACACGAGATGACCACTGCGTGTCGCCTGCTGCCCCTATAGTCGCTTATTTATCGTGATAGATCTGGCAACCCCGCACCAGCGATGCTGAGGAGCACTGTGTCACCTGCAGTTCCTTCACGAGAGACCGCATCCACTAACTGCCTGGACAGTCTAATTTGGACAATAAGGTATGGCAATTTAATGATTTGTTGGTTGTCTGAATGTGTTGGAAAACCTAATTTTGAAAACTTTATGCAAGTATTAGCAGCCAGGAAGAGCCAAAATACGAGATAGCTTCACGAAACAACAACATGACTAAATGAGAGCAAGTTGTGGCAGCTCCCACATGAAAAAAAACTATAGTTTACTATAGTAAATAAACTATACCCTATATTTACTATAGTAAATTCTATAGTGTTTTTGAACCTTACTATAGTTTTTTTACTACAGTAAACTGTAGTTTACTACAGAAAACTGCAGTTTTGTTACTACAGTATACTACATGCATATTACCACAGTATGCCTACCACAAAAACTGCAATATACTACAGTAAATACCAAAATGTTTACTATACTTTTTAGTATAGAAGTTTACTATAGAATACTATAACTTTAATACTATAATTGTAATACTATAATACAATAACACATTACATTATGCCATTTTAACCATAACACTACCAATTATTAACTGCATACAAAATAAGACCACTTACCCTTAGCATAATATGTTTTTACAGACTGCTAAAATACGAAAAATGAGAACCAAAGAAATCAACATTCTTTAAACTGGTGATCATTTATTGAATAATAATAGCATTACATTTCAGTGTTATTTTTAGTTTCAGTGAACAATTCTCCTGTTGCAGCCTGCTGTTCTCCTCTCTCAGCTGCTTCCAATCTACTGGATGGCACTGAAAAAAAAAAAGTAGTGACAATTACACATGGGCAAATAAAAAAAACAGTTTGAGTACGCACAAAGTTAACAACTGATTGAATACAAACCATGATTCTTGTTGTTAACCCGATAGCATAACGCTAACCGTTAACATAACGCTAACCGTTAGCATAATGCTAACGGCAGTAAACCAGACTGTGTTAACTTTATGATGTAACTTGAACAGGACATGTTATACACTTAAAAAACGAAGTTACATTTATAATAGAGTCAATTTCTAACAAGAAACTAGCTCTCAACGAACTGAACATAGTTGTGAAGTGGCAGTGGGACCTACCATAACTGTGTGCAGTATGCGAAGTCATTTCAAATCACTATAGCAACCATAAACAATACAACGGTTGCTATCCCCTGTACCAGAGCCGTGTACGTAATGAAATTATGAAAAAAAAGACATGGGACTAAAACAATGAACTTTTAAGTTAACTTACCTTACGGGCTTTAATTTCACCGACTTCTTGAACATTTTCTGCAGCGTGGCCCATATTGTCAGTTGAAATTTGAAACAATCTTTCACGGACATCAGATTATTATTACTATTATTACTATTATTATTATTATTATACAGTGAGACGAAATGTAGCTAAATACCACACTGTATTGTAGTAAATTATAGTATTCTGTAGTACACTAAAATGTGTAGTGGCTCACTATAGTATTTACCATAATATACTACAAACTACTACAGTAAATCCCACACTGCAGTGTAGTACACTATAGTAAACTATAGTAAACTGTAGTATAGTAAAATATGTAGTGACTTACTATAATATTTACTATAGTATACTACAATGTCTAGACAACTACTATAGTATTTTCCACACTATATTGTAGTATACTATAGTAAACTACAGTATTCTATAGTATACTGTAGTAAGTGCTGTAGTAAACTATAGTATTTTTTCCCCTGGGCTGCAAACCAAGTTAGTAGCACAGCACAATCCTAACCTGCACGTCAGTTTATTTTTTTGTTGATAACAGGATAGTTAATATGAAACCGTTTGGATAGGGACATGGCATGGATAGCATTGGCCCATTGGCCACACATTGGAAAGGGTAGTCGGTTGTTATCTACAGTCAGGATCGGTAGGCAGACGTCAGTACCTAGCTCGAAACCTAGCACGTGAAATGAACTAATGCTAAGCTGGACTATGATTGTTGTGATGCCTTCTCTCAGTGAGAAGCTTCTCCTTTGCTTCTTCGATTGTCTTGACTTTTCTTGGAGTTTAAATCAAACTTAAATAAAGTCGGAGTAAGTCAGAGTAAAGAGCATCTCTGCCTCTTTAGAGTAAGCAAGTTCACATCAGTCACAGATGTGTTGCCTAAACCCACAGCGCTAGTCCACTTCAGAGTATGACTCCCCCCCCAATAGCTAAATTTGCGGTACATATTTGACCTCAAATGTGTCAATATATCGTAATCCTTTTGTTCAAACGTAGCGAAAATAAATCGTCACGCACACAAAATCATGGTACAGATGTGAGTTTGTTCACCAACGAAATTCACGTCATGTAATTTCTTTGCTAAAACCCTGCAGCCACGGCTTTAGAATCAGCCACTGCTCACAGCTGTAATTGCCTTGCAGACCGACGGCGCCTCAGACTGGAAATTCACGTCATGTAATTTCTTTGTTAAAACCATATGCCACTGCTTTGACATCTGACACTGTCAACATCAATAATATAGGTTTTTTTTGTATTCTGACATTGTTGAATGAAGTCAAAGTTGTTACTCTAAGGGGAACCACAACCACGAACACAGGGGTGTATCCATCTTTCAAAAAGTGGGGGGGTTCTGAGATGAAATATAGCCCCAAATCTCCCCCACGCGCAAATTTCAACATGCCTAGTAGGCCTAGGTCTTTCAAAAGGACTTCTTATATACCATACGATACTGTATTTGTACAGAAACAAATTGCTCTTGCAAGTAGACCCATACTTATATTTATATGCATCACAGTATCTTGTATCACACAAAAACCCAAACTCTCTGGAACGCAATCAGTATCCATGAAAAATACTCTGCTGGGCTTGCCTTGCACCAAGTTTTGCTTTCATTTAGTAAACTCTCTCTCTCTCTCTCTCTCTCTCTCTCTCTCTCTCTCTCTCTCTCTCTCTCTCTCTCTCACACACACACACACACACACACACACACACACACACACAAGAAATTACCTTGTCAACCCAAGAGCCAAATATCTCCCCTAAAATCAATCAACCCATCAACAAGCCATTCATATTTATCCAATCCAATTCATATTTAGCTGTTTCATCCATTATAATGCTCTGGTGATTTTTTCCATACTGGGTTGCTAAGCAGATACCGGTAGGCTATTTAAACACTAGGCTTAGTGATGGTTGTTGTAACGTGTGTATTAAATTGATATTAAATTAAGGCTGTAATATGCAAGCAGGCAACACAGGGTCAACTTGCAACTTGGCTGAAAAACATTAAGCAGTTTGTCCCTCACTCAACTCTAGAACGAGTCTCATGGCTGGGCAGACAGGCGTGGTGTCTCCTCTCCACGGCATGTATCCGAGCTCACATCGCAAGAAGGCTGCTCATCGCAAACAGGCTTTCAGTCTGAGCTGAGCACAATCCCATTCAACCGCTACACACACGCACAGATGCCAGTCTCCAATATGTAGCATAGCAGCACATTCCACAGCGCAAGGAGCCTGCAACAACCAAACTGCGTTGCCTCGAATACGTGGGCGTAAACATAACAAAAATAGTGTAATATGCAACTTAGACACTAACAAATGAGCAACAACAAATGAATGAAGGTTGTTTCCTTTAAATTTACAGTCAGACAGACAACCTCCTATATTCACCAGAAGTTTACATGAGCTGAAAACTGCCTCTTGCTTGATGTTGAAAAGTAAAGTATTGTTAGCAATCAGACGAGTAGCTCGTAGAAAGCAGATACGTAGGCTAAACATGAACTGACGCAAAAGCTCACCGGTAGGCTAAATTATGTTTTTTTTGCTCGGCGCGCGGGCATGATTGAGGAGGGGAAAAGATCCTACCTGAGTTGAGTTCATACTATCCATGCTTTTCTTGGCGTCTCATTCGGCGAGAGTACAATTTGTATTGCACTTTAAAGACATTGAATTCAAGTTGGACTATTTTCTGCCACCACCAATGCCATGTTGGGGTTCTGTTGGGAGCTGTCTTTGCTAGTCCCTTGTGAATGATCCCTTGCTGCTGACTAGACTAGCAACTTGCAAGCTATAGAATTCTGACCGATTGTATCTTTTTTTTCACCACGAGTGCCAACAAAATGTTTGTAACTCGGTGCAACTGAACAGCTCGTCACTCACCAAACCAGATAGAATTTTCATGACTGCTTTTTTTTTTCAAATAGAGGGGGGGATGTAAATATGACCAGTCAATATATGTCTATTAACGGCTGAAAATGCTTCCCACATCATGACAGGCAATGAACTTTTGCTAATCTAAAACAGTCCGTTATTAAATCCTTTTCAGTGACACTATGTTGAGGGCGTCTGCGTGCAGCATATAGGCCTTGGGTCTGCAGCAAAAACCTGTGACCGCGCGCTCTGTCAGCACCGCCTCCAGGATGCTCTGCAGGCTGCTCAAACAGCTGTAGTTATATTCACGGAACTGTTGCGCTGGAATGTACAGTGATACCTAGTAATACAACGAAAGCAAACATTTTTAATTTCCCTATAGACAGGCGAACATGTACTATTTAATATCAAATGTTTATTTTAGTGATGTTTAGTTTAACAAAAGTGAGGGGGATGGAATGGCTTTCCACTAAAAGTGGGGGGGATGCAACGTACACATCCCCCCCGTCGGATACGCCCCTGCACGAACACAAAACTCATGAACACAACATGTGTACTCTGCCAATTCGACAATAATCCCTCTGATATTGTAGCCAGTTACTATGCTTAGAAGTGAGTTGATTGAATGATTAATTGGTTGCATTGATTTGATAACATTTCCTCCAGTGAGTGACATTAAGATGAAGAGAAGAAACGATATTGAGAGCTTCTTTATCAAGAAAAAAAAAAAGAGTCAGAGTCAGCTACAGCCAGTACCAGCACCAGTGCAGATGCCCACACAAGCCAGCAGCCTAGGGATAGTGTTGATGAGCAGTCCACTACCCCAATACAAGATGGTAGGTTGTGCATGGAAAGTTTGAATTAGTTACATGTAGCCCTTTCATGCACACCGTTCAACCAGTGGAACACTGTTATTGTCATCAAAAAGGTTCTGTCATAGTGCCACACTACATAACACAGGGTCTTTAGTAATACACTATGGTAACTCTGGTAACGACAAAGGTATAACGCCATGCATTAAAGGGTTTAACAGCTGACAAATGTTGAGACAGAAGATGATGAACTAAAGATTTGTATTATATGTATATGTGCTTGGACCTGTCTGTCTGTCTGTCTGTCTGTCTGTCTGTCTGTCTGTCATTTTAAACTATCCTTGTATTACCACAGTTGACCAGCCACATTTGGAGGAGGAGGAGACGGACTGTGAATCTGTGTTGTCTGGATCTCCACCTACTGAGCATGGTATGTCAGGTTCAGATGTCATTCATGAAGTTGGTGTCTACTCTCTCATACTTCAGTTATTTAAAAATGGCCAATTATGCATATTTATATGTGAATGCATAGCATTTAACCAGATTACACTGCACTTTCAATTAAAAGCCTGGCACATTAAAATAACTTAATGAGGATATGTGTGTGCATTTATCTTTAATTTCTGTGAATATGTACATAGAAAACAAAGACGTAAACATAGAACATTTCAATACTATATATATATATTTTTTTTATACTACTACAAAATATTGTATTTGAAGTTCACTGGTGCTTTTCTTTAAAATGCAGGAAATAGCATAGAATAAATGCAACATTTTCTGTGTGGGAGGACCCCCGTATGTATATATAATTCCATGATTCCATGGCCACCTCAGACTATATTTGTGTGTCATCTTGGCCACCCTAGTAAAAATGTCCTGGATACGCCCCTGAGTGCAAGTCCATCACCACAAAACCGGAGACCTTTTGTAGCCTAACAGACACGCGTCACAAAATAGTAAGAGTTTCCACGTAGTCCAGATCCCCATCAGCCCAGCCCTCTGCACAACAGAAGAGAATAATAACTTAAACAACAACAAATGTGCTGTCTTTCCCTATCCCTGCTTGTTGTCACACGCGACCTACTGTTATTCGTGATGACAGCCAGGAAATATTGCGCAATACTGAGGAAACCATCAAAACATTGAGTGGGCCTGCTAGCGCGTTAGTCCATCTGCCACAAATGACTTTATCCCGCATTGACCACAACAACAACCAATAAGACGTCCTTGATTACAGCACATAAAACACCAGCTTCACCTCTCTTCTCTACAACCGACAGTGGGATACGCTGCGCACAACAAAAGCACCTCAGTAACGACAACATAATTTGCCATAACCGCATTGAACATCGAGGCACTCGGCGGTGCTATTACAAGTAGTAAGCTAAACATGACTTACCCACCAGTTGCCTCTTGAGAGCACTCTGCGAATTAAGTTCATCAAATCGCCTATCCAATTCCTTTGCAAATCATAGGCTGTATGGTCCAAATGCTGTCCCTGTAGGAATCGCAACACCGATCTCAAGACATGTTTACTTTTGCTCTCCATGGTGTCAATATAAAACTCTGTACTGTCCGTGAATGAGACTGAAGAACAGCGCGGGTAAAGTGTAATCTCTCTTACAAAATACTTATTTGATATTGGTGGTCAACAACTTTAGGGCGGGTTTATTAGAGCCAACTTCCAATCCCTACGAGAAAGCCAGGAGAAGCACATCCGTCTAAAATTTACCCAGGAAGTTTCTCCATACAATGCACAGCATTACAGCCGCACTCTGATTGGCCAATGCTCCTCAATATTTTATCAATCGGCGGCAAGAGCTCAGGTGAAGCAACATGCTGTTGCTGTATGCATGCTTCCCCTCATACACGTCAGTAGCCGAACCAGAAGACTGCTCGTCGCCATGGTTACTCCTCAAACAAAATCGTGCACTCGTGAGGGAATGTGGTAGAAATCATAGCCTAGATGTTAAAAGAACTGCAATTTTAACCCGCCCCCAGTTGAAATTAAATGTAGCCTTCATGAAAATACAGTATATAGAATCTGGACAATATTGATCAATAAATATGGTTCGTTTTTCAGCTGAGTTCCAGTAGGCTGTGCTTCCCCTAGCTTCCAATAGGAGTCGCCACTGACACTCATCACAGATCAACCACATCTTTGAAGTGAGCAACATTGCGGAAAAGTGTAGCAATGATGAATCGGAATTTGCCTCCAAAGAAACCATGTAATGAAAGCTCAACCTAGACCTTACTTGCAGGTCACCCGAATCTGGGACGTAAGTAAACCAAAGACGCAATTCAGAAGGGCTATATTCTTTATTGCTTTTTTCCTTTTTCCAAAATTCAGAATTTCATTTTCAGTTCCTAAAAGATATGTGATGCGATCTGGGAAAACCCGTCGGATGTCGCGCTGGCTGTTTCTCAGGAAACAGCGAAAATAGGTCGAGAAGCAATGTTTTCCTGAAATCGGTTTTTCATTAAATTATTGTTGTTTAACATCTTGTCTGTCATCTCTGAAAATATTTGGTCTGAAATCGCTGTTTTAATGTGTTAAAATGAAGATTGAAATGGCCCGATGTGTGGTGAGAAGGGAGGCAGCCGTGAGCAGTCTGCCTGCGCAGCCAACGTGCTGACTACGCTTGTAGCGCAGGGGCGCGCGAGGTTGAGGGAAAAACATCAGAGCTTGTAGTCTTGAAGGCTCAGAATTTACACATGTGTAGGCCTATCCACTGACTCATTGTCAGCGCATCTGAGCAGTTGAAAACGCCTTCTGTCTCGATGAAGCAGAGTTTTCCCTCAAGTTATAGGTCCAAAGAAAGAAGGAACAATGAATACAAACAGTAGGCGACACCTCTCCGTGGATCGGAGGCCGTCGAGCCCTGTGCTTATCAATTCCAGTCTCATGTGCCTCTTGCAGTTTATCACTACAACTGCGATTAGGCTACTAAACGGCACTGGAATGTAGGCCTATATTTCATTTTTTGATTGGATAGCTCACATGCAAACCTTAAACTAAACTGCCCGTGTGTTTTATCTATTTGGAAAAGTTAAATTTACTGCGCTGTGTCCTACTTGTTGTCATAATAAACGGTGCTGAATTGAAAGATGTAGATGTGGTCAAGACAGGGCTTGTTAGGTTTCTGTAATTTAAAGAAGCCTCATCGGATCATCTCAGATGTGGAAGATTAAAATGCTTTTATTTAGAACCGTGACCAATGAATGTGTTCAGTTAACAAGTCTTCAGCAGTCCGTTTCCAGAGTCAGTCTGACATACTCGGTGACGTTTAGTTTAACCTAGTTCATGTCAGTCATTTACCGCGGCGCACCGGACAGTAGGGTAGACTGAGTACAGTCGAGTACAGGGTACTGTTGAGACAAACCAAATATCTCTGGGTAACAACGTAACTCTGATCTAATTTTTGCTGTGGACATGCGCATCGATATCCTCTTAGATCATGGGAAATTTGAAACCAGCACAGAACGCAGATCCAAAGATATTGGGAAAATGCTGTTTTCGACAGGTCAGATTTACTTCACCAGGGTCCTTCAACAATGAATATCTAATGACCAGTAGTTATCCTCTTGATATAAATTACATGATTGCAAGCCATGATATGTGCTCTAAAAGCAGATATATTTCCTGACATCATAACAGTTAAAATTATTTTAAAATCTTTATCAATGTGGGATCTGGCCAGAAGGGGACAGTTTAGACGCTAGCCTGTAATGCTAATTTCACTATGTAAAACCAATGTAAAGATGCTAACGGGTACAGTTGAGTACAGTATTTTGCTATCGGCCATGCTATTAGCTCCCATGGCTATTACCTCCCATTGATTAGACTGGTGTCTCAACTGTACTCTGCTATGTCTCAACTGTACCCCACCGTTTTTTAGCTAGAGTACAGTTGGGACAAAAGTGCACCTTTTTTGTTTGATTAATTACATAAACATTAAACATCCTAGATATATAATTCCTTGATTATATATTTGTCCACATCCTGAAAATATGTTCTGTCCAAAACAACTTTATTTTTAGGACCTTTTAATAGTCTAATTTCTGCGTGGAATGAGACAAAAATAAAAGTGTACCCAACTGTACTCAGTCTACCCTATAGAAGAGCGCGATGAAAAACGTTTCTCCTCTCTATTTTTTGTGCTGCCTGCTGCAGAGGGTCAAAAGTGGTCTTGTAGGCCTACTATTCCGAGGCAGCGCATAGCGAAAAGATTCATTATTTTGCCGCGCTGGTACACACTTTGTCATAATACGCTATGCTGAATTGAGTGTCGTGGTTTTGGTCAACTGGCTCCCCAACACTGTAGAAGCGTCACTGGATCATCTCATATGTTGAAAAAAAATAATATATAGTCTACCTATGCATTTATGTCTTGCCTAACTCATGGGTTCAGTAAAGACATCTTCAACAGTCAATTTTCAAAGTCAAACTGAGATGCACCGGTGACTTTCACCCCAGTCTTTCAAATGACCTAAGTCCTTTCAAGCGATGCGCGAGATAGTGAAGAAGATACGCGCGGAGAAAACCTTTTCTCTTCTGTTATGTCTGTGCTGCCTGCGGCAGAGGGTAAAAAACAAAGCGGTCTTCACCGCCCTGTGTAGCCTACTACAAGTATTCCGAGGCATGATGTATGTTTGTTTTTTTGCGTGCAGCTGGTGTTTTGGAATCGCGCAAAACCATGTTTTACCTCCGAGCAGAGAGCTCATTGCACTTTTCCGAGACACCTGAAAAGTTTTTGCTGATATTTTCGTTTCATACCCTAAACAGTGAAATGGCTGGTCCAATAGGCCTACACGTCATTCGTTTCTTTACCCGATGGAATGATTTAGGAACCTATTTAAAAATGGCAAAATTTAGGCAGTAAATTACGAATAGGCTACATGACTACTAACTGGACAGAGGACCCAGTGAAGCATTCCCTTTTCTCTTTTTTGAGGCTACATGACTATACATGACGAATCAATGAATAGACAATTTAATTTGAAATGATTCTATACACACACACACACACAAAAAACAGGCCTATAGTGAAAAAGTAATGAAATTACATTCGTTAGCCAGCAGTTTGGGGGTCTGGGAGACAACAAAAACATGGAAGACCCCATAGGCCTATAGTGAAAAGTAATGAAATTACATTCATTCAGCCGAATGAAATTAACAGGCATGTGGTAGGTAGTGTTTGATGAGTACTGCCCTACAAAGGCAAAGAACCTTAACTCACCAGAGTGTGAAACTGAGAAAAGTGACTTCAAAGTTTCTGTTTTGTTATCCTCTGTCCAGATAAAAAGTATAATAGTTAGAGCTCCTAAAATTTGACAGTTGGTTACTATAAAGGAGATATATATGTATAGCAAATTCAAATTTGACTTTTGACCATTATTTGGCAGTTAAGGTATTCTGCCTTTGTATCATGGACCAACAGTGAGGAGTCATGCTGAGCCAAAAGGCAGTAACTGCCATATTTGTTTTCTTTTTTTTCCATTTTAACTTTAACTATACATTTTATAAGAAACTATAAGCAATGTCTGGTCATAAAGTCTGTTTTAAATTACATAGATGACATTGGGATGTCTTATTTAGTGGGATTAGGATATGGTGGGAATGTGTTTACATTGCATTGAATTACATTACATTTCATTATATCTCAAAATTGTTCAGATAAACAGCCTGTCAGAAAAATTACTGTGTAGAAAGACGAATATATCATTAATAAATACACAACATACTTTGAAATTGAAGAAAATATAATCAAAATTGAATAAAAAGTTACATTTATGAAATGGCAGTTGGAAGTTAAGGTTCTCTGCCTTTGAATCATGGGCGAAAAGTAAGGAGCCATACCAAGGCAAAATACCTTAACTTCCTATTTTCTTTATTTTGACATTAAAAACAATCTAATTGGCTCACTATATTTATTCACATGATAGAGGTGGTCTGAAATACCCCAAAAATGACATTAACTCAGTTTTTACCAAAATTGATGTTAAGGTCTTTTGCCTTTGTAGGGCAGAGTAGCCTTCTGTTATTTACTATAATAATAATAATAATAATAATAATAATAATAAAGAATAATAATAATAATAATAATCTGAATATCAAAACCAAGTGCAATGTGCTAGGCCTACTCTTGGTGTGTTGCATCAAACAATATTTTTTTCCAGTGTTTCGTTGTCCTCAGAAGTAGTGCCATTGGATTACAAATTTACTGAAGATAAATAAATGAGATTAATGAATTCTTTAAATTTTGCTTTCATTCAGGTATTGCTTCTGTGACTCATTTTTGTGAGTAGTGATAATCATCAATGATTGAAAGAGCAGTAATTAAGCCTAGTGACCCTTCAAGGTTAGGCCTATTTGAAAATCTGAACTACAATTACATTCAATATAAAACATTTTGTTAATGCATGCTATATCAACTCCATGGTATGTAATCAGCTCAAGGCAATTCGAGAGGCTCACGTAGTTATAAATCACTCCATTGGACATATCCCTTACTCTAACTAATCCAATTATGGTGTGGGACTGGGGGCGGAGCCTAGTTCTATGATGAGCTACTTCAGTTAGGGTGATGGTTAGAGGGGTGGGGCTGTGCTATGGTCATGGATGAGAGCAAAATTCAACTAGAGACAATACAGAAGGAGGAGACTAATCTTTAAGAGGTACCTTGACCAAAAAACTGTCCTGCCCGTATCTCCCACCATCCATGAGGCATCCGGAGCATCGTATGAGGAGGCTACACTGCTTCTAATTTGTATTACTGGTCTAAATTCTAGATAGCTATCTGACAAAGGAAGAGCTAACTTCCTGCTTTTATAAACATTAGGTCTATGCTGTATTACAGTTATACAAAGAAATCAATTATTGCACAGTGGAGGAACATTAAAGTGTATTGATGTGGATTACAACTATTCTTACAAACTAATTAATGAAAGATGATAATGATAATGAAGCACTGAATGAAAAGCTAACTATAATAATGTCTCCATTGGGGATTAGAGTGTCCCAAGTATGGGCTCAATTATGCAGTATCCCAATAACTATAATATTATTAATAATAATTACTATGATCATAATAATTATCCATAATAATGTGCTATCCATGCTGTGCTGTTTTGTTTGTTTCGTTAGTTGTTTCTTTGACTCAAACTCAAAACTAAACACATTACGTAAATAAATCAAAGAAAAAATAGTTGCAATACCTACTCTGGCCACAATCCTCCATACTCTACCTCATATTTCCTAAGTTGCAATACCTACTCTGGCCACAAGTGCCTTGCATAGTTGCAATACCTTCTCTGGCCACAACCGCCTTGCATAGTTGCAATACCCCCTCTGGCCACAATCTCCATACCGAACCTTTAGAGTGTTTTTTCTCAGAATTCCTCCAAACGACTAAGTTGACTTTGGGTAAGTATAACATTTGATAGAGACAAGATATGAAAATAACGAAAAAACCTTTGGAAAGAGCTTGAAATTGACTTTCAAATGGTAACGATATCTCAAAAATGTAAAATCCCACCATGTGAAGGGTTTTCCCAGATCGCATCACATATCAAAACGGTCCGTGTGCTTTTTCTTTCATTCATTATTCTATTTTGGAATGAAACATGAAATTCAAAAAAGGGTGCAACTTCTTGTTTTGATTAAAGCAATACAAGCACACACGGTTGTATTTTTTTTTCTGCATGTGTTGCCTCATACCATAACAGCATTATAAAAAATGACAACATTTTTGATCGTTTTTCAATGTGTGATATTTGTTTATCCATGTATGAATTTCATTTGACTGACCCCTCCGTTTACCCGGAAGGACAGTTTGCCGTCTGAGTCGCATCAGAAAAGGTCAGGTAGCGACCAAACGAGACATAAGCAAAGACGCTCCAGAACAGTAGCTGGAGCTAGAGACACAACAGAAAAATAATAGAATGATGAAAAACATATACAGTATTTGCGATGTGCAGGCTATGCGCAGCACGAGTGGTTACTGTATTGGATCATGCAGTAGCCTACGCCCGCCTTATACAATTAGAGAGAAAATTATCTTTATGTTATGGACTTAACTCTATAGCCTAAATAAAGGAAAAATTTTCTGAAATCAATAGCATACATAAGCTTTTATACCCTTTCATATGTATGAGTATGATTGGAGCAAACGGTCCAAAGCAGTGTTCATGCGCAAACTGTTGTATATTCTTCAGCTGGCAAGTTTAATGAGCTGAGGCGCGCGCTCTCCATACCACGTTTTACGCACGTTGAATACACATTTCACTTGATGTATTTGGAGCATTAGTGATATTGTTGGAAAGCAATATGTCCGGGTACACACACCTAAAGGCTGGAGATTAACTGGGAAACTGATGATGATCATCAGAGCTGTCAAATGTTCTCAATGACAGTTGGTCAACCTTCCCATCGAAGTTCTCTGTCCCGGTCGCACAGCTGCGCCAGAGATTCTTTAAGTATATAGAGATATGCCAACATTAATAGGTTTCTATGGGCACCTAATGTGACCAGGTTCCGGTCTGCCTAAAGGGGTGTGTCATAATGCTCCTAACATTGAATAGAACAGTCCCTAGGTCTGCCTAAAGGGGGATTTCCCCCCCAATAATAGAACCCGGAAACAATGGGCCAATGGAACCTCTCTCTCTTTACTCTCTCTGGCTGCGCTTCTGTTGGATTTGGGCGCTATAATGTATGACCAAATACAATCAAGTCTTAAGTCAGGCCTAAGCACATGAAATGCATTTGCGGAGGTTAAATTGGTTATGGGTTTTAAGTCCACAGATAAACAGTAAATAATTCTTACGCCTAGGGCGCCCTACTCAATGGTGGTGGCGCTTGTGCGCATGCTTGCTATGGATAAGCAACCATATCATGACTGGTTGTGAACGTCACAAAAATATTCTTCGCACACTCATCACAGATCAACAACATATTTGAAGTCTAGCACCGTTCTGATTAGTGCATCAACAATGCTTGCAAACTCCGTCTGCCTTCAAAGAAACCATGTAATGAAGGCTCAACCAGCCTTCCAGGAATTACTTCCAGGTCACCCGAATTCTGAGTCCCTAAATAAACCAAAGACGCAATTCTGAAGGACGTTTTTCTTTATTACTTTTCTCTCTTTTCTAAGATTCAGCGTTTCATTTTCAGTACCTACAAAATATCAAAACATGGCTTTTGGTTCCATTTCATAAGTTATATTCAAGCGTAAAACATCATACACAAGTCCTTATTCATTTCTCGTGTGTGATCCAAAATAGAATAATGAATGAACGAAAAAGAACACGCACCAGGTCGGACTACCTTTCATGATATGGCACTCTCTGCACTTCGCCATACTTTCATCTTGCCAGGACACATTGTTCATAACAGGGGGTGTTTTGGATGAAGTCATCTGCAAAATGTGATGTTTTGCATTCCATTGTGTTGTCAACCTGTTTTCTGGTATCCTGATATCGCAGACATAATGAATTTCCTTGTGATTTTAGTTCATGTGAGAGGTGCCGTACTGAAGTCTTGTGTCCCAAAAACTTTTTGTGACGGTAAAGAACCTAATATGAAGTGCTACTGCTGTGATACGGACCTGTGTAACGGCGCTGGGACGGTTGGGAAGAACCTGCTGCTCCTGCTGGTGCCCCTGGCCTCCATCTTTGTGCTGTCCTGAGCTGACACCTGCCCCATTGTCTCCAGCATAGTATTGGACGTGTCTTATTGCTACCCTTTTACTCTCTGTTTTAGTATTAGAGGAGATATGCTTTGCTGATTGAAAATGAAATTAGACCCCATAAAAGGGGAAATAAATAAATACATTACAGGATAAACTTCACCGCCTGCACAGTTTATGTTATTCACAATATGTGTAGTGATGTCTATTCCTTCTAATAAACAGCAGTTTTGTGAAATTGCAAGAATGGCATTTGTTATTCCTTAATAAATATCTATGCAACCGCCATGGTGAGACCCTTCTTTCTATCATTGCGATTTGTTTTGCTTTTTAATTTAAATGAAAGATTACACAAGGAAATGTGTTACCCTGGAAAAATAAGAATAAGAAATTTATGAATCAAAGCACTTTTTTTGGGGAAATGTGCCTCTTTTTTAATCTTCATTAAAGAGACAAAACAATACAAAAACAGAAAAAAAACTTGTTTTCGTGTTTTCAGTCCTACTTAGATGTATTTGAGAACTCGATCTGGCAGTAGCGCATGATTTAGCTTTTGGCCATCTCCAACTTCCTGCCCTTCTCACCCTCTGTAGCTACCAGAGAGAGTAGATAGAATGTAATCTATGGTAGCTACCGTCATGGCCGTAACTACCATTGAGGACAGAGATCATGTCCTCTATTTTGTTCAGTAATGTAAAATGTATCTATTGATGAAAACCGATATATGATCAATGATAAATTCAGTCTATATATGCCACCCCCATTTATCCTGAAGCCAGTGATTGATGGAAACAAACGTAAGAGTTTGACTGAAGTGTTTGAAGCATTCTAAATGTACAGTATGCAGTACAGCACGCAGTATTTGAAAATGTCTGGTTACGGCCCTGGCTACCGTATGTACAATCTATGGTAGCTCGTGTGTGATCCAAAATAGAATAATGAATGAACGAAAAAGAACACGCACCAGGTCAGACTACCTTTCATGATATGGCACTCTCTGCACTTCGCCATACTTTCATCTTGCCAGGACACATTGTTCATAACAGGGGGTGTTTTGGATGAAGTCATCTGCAAAATGTTTGCATGTTTTGCATTCCATTGTGTTGTCAACCTTTTTGTCCACATTTACTGTGCGCTCAAGTTAAAAACTGCAGTGTACAGATAGTACAGTACAGCCAGGGCCGTAACCAGACATTTTCAAATACCGGGGACAAAAACTGTGTGCTGTATTCACAATGTACATTTAGAATCCTTCAAACTCTAGTCAAACTCTTAAGTTTGTTTTCATTAATCACTGGGTTGAGAATATAAATAGGGGTGGTATATATAGACTGAATTTATCATAGTTGATCATAGATCGATTTTCATCATAAATTAATTTTACAATTCTAAAAAAAAAAAGAGGACATGACCTCTGTGTCCTCAATGGTAGTTACGGCCATGAGTACAGCTGGTGGGGCACAGCTATTTCGCTATAACTGGGGACAGGGAAGGTGGAGGGGGTTGGCGGGGTGGTCTGGAAATGACCTCGGCCCGGAATCGAACCTGGGTCCCCTGCGCTACAGCCCTTGAGCCAGGGCCAAGAACACCTTTGTAGAGTACAACACAAGTCACAGACCAGAACTAGTCGAGACCAAAGAGGTTCAAGTCTGAGAAAGGACCAAGTCCAAACAGATTAGAATCTGAGTTAAGACCGAATCACATGTTAGCCTGTAAAAATCAATGAAAACGATGAATGACAAAAACATGTTTGAACTACACATGTAATGATAAAATTGATTGTGAATGAATATCAAGCTCCACTTTACATCATATGATGGCCAGTTTTATAAAGAAAATGAAGACAGACACGGGCGAGTCCAAAAGCCATATTTGTCAGTGTCCGAGCATGTCCAAGACAACTCAAAGACCATAGAAAAACTTTTTTGGGCCCTGCCGTGGCCAACTGGTAGGGCACTCGCCTGCCATGGGGGCTACCTGGGTTCGATTCCCAGCCCGGGTCGTTTGCCGACCCCTTCACTTTCTGTCCACCTCTCAAACTGTCCTGTCAAGTAAAGACCAAAAAAATATTTAAAAAAAAAGAAAAACTTTCTTGAGTCCAGGTCTGGACTTGAGTACCTGCTGACTATTATGTAAGCCTACTGAATTTAGCAACACTTTGTTCATCCTTTGTGATGAGCACAAAGTCTCTTTCGAAGTAAATGGCCTTTGAGCAAGACAAGTAAATGAGTGTGTGTGTGTGTGTGCGTGTGTGCGTGTGTGTGTGTGTGTGTGTGTGGACATACTATACAATGTACAGAATATAATGTCATTTGTACAGTATATCTCATCTATGGCATAGGAAAACACAATTCATAGTGTGAATACAATAGGTTACAATAAACCAAAGAGAAGAGGAAAACAACACACTAAAACTCCTCCTCTGGTTCTCGACCACATAAAAGCAGGTAACACAGAGATTTGTTCACTGCTACACTGAGATGTCTGTGAAGATGTCATCACTCATCATGATGCTCCTCCTAGCCACCATGCTGGCCACTGCAGGTAATACTGGCAGTAATTCATACTATGGACTTCATTTTAATTGATTGAAAGTGTTTCTCAGGTGTGTTAATGCTAATATGTGTCAGGCCACCATAGGAATGCATGTGAGGCATTTTTAAAAGGGGCATCTAATGCTGTATTGATTGTATAATGATTGCTGATTCAGAGGTTCTTACATTTTTCCTATTAGATGCTCTCGATTGTTATGTTTGTAGTGGAGATCTGTGTGGTCCTACATCAAAAAAGACCTGTGATTATAACAGGTGAGACCGCTGTGTGAAACACTGTAAACCCCAACATGTCCCACTAACTCAAAACTTTTGTGGAAACTTATTCCTGTTAAAGTTTTAGTTTTGTGACCAAATGTTTTACGTAAATACTACATACATTCATCCATATGAAGGACACAAAATCTTTAAGAAGATTATCAAAAACTTTGAAATGACTGAAAAGATTGAAAACATTAATTCCATAATTAGATTTTTATTTTTTAGCAGCCCAAGTCAAGTATGTACTCCAAACTCTAAAATGCACAGAAACAAAGGTTTACACAAAAGATTTGAGTTGAAAACTAAAACGTTTACATAAGTCTTACATAAAATCAGACATGTTATGTGAAAACAAATGTTATGAGAAAAAATAAAATCTTGAATGTTTTAGTAGCTGCTACGCAAAGATCTAACATGCTCCATTGACATAAATATTTCGAGAATGATGCAAAAATCAATGCAATTAGTACTTAGTAGAGAGTTACAATTTTAAAGTAAACAAGCACAGCATTTTGTAGCTATATTGGCTCTAAGTTTTTGATTTCAAAATTATAGTTTTATGTTTTCCCATTTTAGAGCCAAAAAAAAATCTTGGTTGGTTAATTGATTGGTTGGTTTATGCTAATGCACTAGGCTACCACCCCTCTGTTTAAACCAAATACAACATGAGCTTTAATTCCACAAACGTGAACAATGCTTTATATCAAGTTTTTTTTTTATTTTGTTCCATGTGGTTGACAAACAAAAACAGTAGACAATAACACAACAATCATACAATACACAACAATCTGTTCAAAAATTTAGACCCAGTCTATACCGTCAACAGTCTTACAAAGAATCAACCTCAACACATTAGGCAATTTAGTCATTTATTTGTTGTCCATTTCTGAATCATTTATTATGAGTTGGTGGCTGAAGGAGATCCATATAGCCTAACTTACAATAACATTTCTCCCAAAATAGTGTCAGACTTCACAACACAGTCAGTTGTTTATTCTTTGGAGTGTTGAGTAGAGCTGATGGATCATAGAGTTCTGGTGGTCCCATATTGGCTGCCTGTGGAGCATACATAGCCTAATAAGTTTAAGGCTTTCATGAGGACTTGTTGGATTAGGCCCCTACAGCATGATCACTGGGTTACACTGGTTTATACAGAAGTTCAATGTGCAATATGCCATCATGAAAATGCAACACATCACTTGCAAATACACTGCAGATGTATGATACAAGAAAAAGATTTGTATGAAAGGCCTACACAGTGCTAGCCTAACTAGCAGTAGCTAACATTCTAAGCTAAGTTGCTAACATAACATACACACAGTGTAGCATCAAGAGCACCTAAGGTCACACACAGCAACATAGTAAACTACTACACATACACACCAACACACTTTTATGGGTTTTTTCTTACCTTGAAGTGAGGTTGATAAGACACATTTTTCCATGCCAAGTTGTCAGTTGTGGTTTGATGGTCACATGGTGTTGAGTAAATCTATCCCCAATTGACAGATTCACCATTTTTAGATAGGGTGACCAGACGTCCGGTTTTCCCCGGACATGTCCTACTTTTGAGACCTAAAAAAATGTACGGGGGGAATTTCAGAAATGTCCGGGATTTTGTTGGACTGCCTGAAATATAGACCTAATTCATCAGCACTGTAATTTTCACTCCGTTCCATTTGACTCCACTCCAGGCTTCTCTCTACCGTTCACAAATTAGTCACGCCCTTCTCATTAAATCTAGCCACTTCGCACCATGTGTCCGAAAGAAGTAGCCTTGGGGACTAGCCAGTGCGCCCCATGTTTACAAGCGAAAGCGCATCTGTCCGCTGGTTCGACAGACTGCAATGCCGATAGAAACGCAAATGCACGTTCGTGGTGGAGTTGAAAAAAAATTCCCGCGTGTGAAGCCAGGTATGAAGGTAATCTAACACACAGGCAGTGACGTGCAGTGAAGGGTATGGTAGGGTAGGCAGTAAATATAGAAAATAAATATTTTTTGTGTATTTTTTAGTGCGGGGTCTGGGGGTCCTCCCCCAGAAAAAAATGTATTTCTTAGATGCAATTTCCTGCATTTTAACCAAATCTGGAGAGTCACTATCAGCTAAAAACTTTTATAAAAGACTAAAAACTTTGAACAAATAGTACCCCCTTTCATGCCTTATGCCACAACCTTGGATCGGCAACTAGGCCTATTCACCTAGTATGCTGATAAGGTATTTAATGTGCAACAAATTAGTAGGCCTATGTTTCTCTAAATACTGTAAATATAAAGTAGGCTATAAGATAAAATGCCATCAGTGCTTAGCCACCACAGCTCTAATAACTAAATAAGTAAATAGGCTAAACTATTAGACATTTGGACATTGTCAGTAGACCTTACATCTGAAACAATAAGTGAAAATGCATAATTTCAAATTGTTGAAAAGGCCAGCTAGACTTTTTTTTGGGTTTTTTGTTGTTGTTGTCAAATTGCCAAATTGGTAGCTCAAGGACCCATAGCCTACTCTGTACACTCTGCCTAACTTACATTTTACAATAATTTAGAAAGCTACAACATCACAGCATTTTGGGGGGAAAGCTTTAACTTTTGGCTTTAGCAGTTGACTTTGCTCCTCTTCTGTTTATTCTGTTGCAAATGCCAGGGTGTTTCACATGGAGGATGCAGGGTGGCAGTGTAGCCTACTTTGTTTAGAAGATAAAATTTCAAGTTCACCAAAGTGAATCACACCATAGCATGTGAGGGGAAACGATTTACATTTAGCAATACACCAACCTAGGTAACAGCTCCTGCTTCATCGACGCATTTTGTGCTGCTAATCAAACACTCAGACAAGAAGGAAAGTTGGCAAGGGGGCGGGTTGCTTGCGAACTCAACAAACATGAGCGGTGCATTCAGACAGTAAATACTGGTAGGCCTCCATCGAGTAAACCAACGAAAACACTTCTGAGACTCATTCTTGTGCGTGATTGTATTCTCAAACACTTCAGCAACGGTTGTGCAAGGTGTTTCAAATCAAGTCAATTTCTGAGTGAGGTGAGCACCCATCCCAGTGCGAACCCAACGTTGATCTCGTACACCGCGCACTTCAAAAGAACACAGCTGCACGTCAACTTGCTAACAGGCTCCACACACCTCACGCATCGCGTATTAAGTCATCATCATTATAAATTAGGAAAATGAAGTCATGTCGTACGCTCAAAAAACAACCTTGCGTCCATAATAACACACACACAGTCTATTCGTGTCCACAGCACAACCAATCTTCAATGTCAACACCTCCCTGGCCCATCAACAAAAGGCACCACGACAAACTTGAGCATGTTCATGTTAAAATTTGGCTACCCACAGCTTAATAATTAGATGAAACTTACCTTAAAGCAGAATCACGAGTATGTTTTCCATGCAAGTTAGTTCCATTAAAAGCCCGGGGTGGTTGACATGATGAAGATATTTTGTCCCAGTCAAACTACTTGAAGCTGCTACCCATCTGATGTTGAATATTTCCACAATGCAGCGATTGCAAACGGCTCAGCTATTGCCTGTCATCTGAACCATCTTTCTTGCTACTTCTCTGATTTTTGTTTTTTTTTGTAATAAAGGCAAAACGCCAAAAACTGCCATGTTTTCTGTACGGCTAGAATTTGAACAAGCCGTACCTTGCTAGCTGTTGTCGCTATCATACTTTAAGCAGGAAGGCTTCCTGAATTGTAACAATTTTTCATGTTGGCAGCTGTGATTGGCTCACATATTCCCGCCAAAGACTAAAGGCTCTGCTTTTAGTCCCATTGACAAGCTATGTGACAACTTAATACGCATGCGCAAACTTCTACATTGACAGCACTGAAGGCAGGGTAGGCAGAGGAAAAGCGAGCCTTACCGGGCTGCCTGGCTGGCATTCGAAAGCTCTGCTTTCACAGGCTACCAGCAGCCTGTCTCTGCTACCAGCCGGGACTGCGTGCGTTGCCACGGCAACCTGCCCAAGCCTGAGCGCTTTGCTTCGTGCGATTACTTAGGTTTTTGATTGCTGTCCTGCGTATACTGTACTTTAAACAGCTCATAATTTAGGCTGAATCAATGTTATTGTTGTGTATGTGAACTCTGAAGAATATTTTTTAAAACACGTGTTAGTTTTTATTTTTAAGACATTTTTCCCAGGGTAGGCACTGCCTACCCTGACCGCACGTCTCTGCACACAGGAGTATGCCTAGTAACACCACCAAATCCATCATTTAGGGAGGTACAAGCTTTGTTACACCTTGTCACAAGACTTAGCCTAAAAATTATTTCATGATCTGACATTTCCAAGTTATTTGCAAAAGCAATTTCTCTGAGCTAGAAGGACTCATTCCTGAGTTAAGAAATTAAGCTTCTTCTTCATCAGCTTCTTCTTCTGTCTATTGCCTTTGCAGTTATTGATAACGCTGTATGGGTTATCTTATTAATGGTAGGTAAAACTCCAGTTCCTCTCTTAATGGCTGCAGTGCCCATTGCTAATCTCTGAGCACCATGCCACTACAAATAGCCTATCTAAATAGGCCTAATGGATGACAGTGGAGGGGTAAATTGTGAGGTGTCTTATAAACATATTAAGCCTAAAATGTAGCCTAATAGAACTTCATTGTCAATTCAGTTGAAAACCACAAATGTTGTGTTTTTTATATTTAGTTTCCAATGTTATATAGCCTAATGCTGTTCATCTTTGTAGGGAATGGCTGAGATGGGCCTACATGATGGTGAATCTATTTTAAAAAAAACCTAATGCAGAAATTAGAATAGGCATATGAAATTGAGCTGCATTGTTATGCTGTTAAGCTACTCCAATATAGGTGTTAGGCCTACTATCTAGGATTGTAACAAAGGCACACTCTGCATCATATGATCACAGAAATTATGTGATAGGCCTATAGGCGTAAATGAAGAGATTTTAATTGTCATTTATGGTAGACAAATGAATGTGCATGCCAAAAAGTTCGAGTGGCTTTTAAACAAATGACCATTTTGGATGCGTTGATACTTTATAGGCCTACTATCATACCTCATACCCATACTTTCATACCTGTAGATACACAGACACACCTATCCCCCCCCCCCCCCCCCCCCCCCCCAAAAAAAAGTGTCCTCCTTTTTACAAATCCAAATCTGGTCACCCTATTTTTAGAGAAGTTTGTATTTTATGTTACATTTTAATAAAATAGGGTTTCTATGGTTCTGACATGAATGGGTTCTTCTTTACACAAAGCAGAAGCTGGTAAACAGTAAAAAAAAAAAAAAAAAAAACGAACTAAAACAACCAAAAAAGTGAGTAACCCAGCCGTAGGATTCGAACTCTCAACCTCAAGATAAGGACATGACAATATGGCTACATGCTGAGGACTACCCCTACACCACTCAACTGCAGGTTTTATATTTGTAGAAAGTTACCCCTGTTTGTTAGAAAGAATTGGACTTAGGGCCTACTCATAATTAACAGTCAAATGTGTTTCACACATACTTTTCCACTTCAAATCCGGCCAACTCTGCCCTACAATATCAGAACGCAGTATCTTGAAAATGGTCGAAAATGGGTTTAGACCGGAAATTGGCTTTAAAATACCTTCTTTTTCTTGTGTTAAATTTTTTTGGCCCAACTTGGTCCCGTTTCGGAAAAAAACGCAAAAAACTGATTATACTGCCCTTTTTGGTTTTAGGAGGTTACGTCGTACTAGCCAAGAACGCAGTATAATGCGAATTATACTGCACTTCTTCATTGACACCGTGGTTTTGGTGTAGACAGTAATACCACAACAGAACACAGTATAATGATTTTTCAGCTAAAAAGTAATGAGAATGTTGGTTTTTTTACTTTTTTCTTGTGTGCATAAATTTTCACCATAAAAAGTATTATATGGAAGTGTCATCACCACTTTACCTCCAACACAGTCGCGTGGACAGAAAGGAAACTTTAAAGCCTTTTTTCTCAGTTTGCCATTTTGAATTATACTGCGTTCTGAAATTGTAGGGCAGAACTGACATCATACTAAAACAATAATGTTTGAATGTGATTATTATTATTTATTTTTTTTACTAACATCCCGTGCTGGGAAGTGAACTTGAAATGATCATGTTTCAAGGCCAACTGCTTAACTGTTAGTCCATGACTGCCCAAGCACAACATGCTGACATCCATAGTCTCATATGTCAGATATAGTTCCAATTGACATGATTTAAAGAATTTGTGACTTTCACAGTTACGTGAAAAATAAACAATAAATATCTACTTGAGTGTTTTTTTTTTCAAACCTGCAATCCTCTGATCTTGTGGCCATTCCCCTATCCAGACCACAGCAGCTCAAACATTGTCTTGCTTTACCTAAGCATTTTTCTTTTGTAATTTCGCTCGAATGAAAGCAATGAAACATTGCTAATGAAAGCTGGAGTCATGGGTCTGGTGGCCATCTGAACATTTTCATACCATGTTCCAGGAAGTGTGAAAGTAGGTAAGGTTACCTCCATGTTGGGGATGGAACTTGCAACCTTTGAGGTTGAAGACCAGCTGTTTAACCACTACTCCATGGTCGCCTCAACTGTTGTCATGACATCTAACCACTCATATGCCAGATATAGTTCCAATTTACAAACTCAAAGACTTTGTGTTAGGATGTCAGTTGTACTTAAAAACACAATGCCAACCAGAGTTAATTTATTGGTACCTGAGAACCTGTTGAGAACACCTAAAATGTGAATGTCATCTGGACCTTTTTGCAATATTGAGTTCTACAGCGTAAACTTTTCTAGTTCATAGTACTGTTGGGGAATACAGTGAAGAAGGTGAGTCAGCAGAAATAAAAATACTGCTGAAACATCACTGACCCATGAAAGACACGCAGAAATCAAAGAAACCACATCTCTTTGTGTTTTAGTACAACGCTCAGGGGTTGTGCGGAGGTATTGTGGCAGCCTGAGCTCCAAAAATTCCGTGCTCCTGGACACGGATGTTAAGGACACGAAATCCGTGTCCAGGAGCACGGATTTTGCCAAAATTCCGTGCTCCTGGACACGGAATTGTTTTCCGTGCTCCTGGACACGGAATTGTTTTCCGTGATGGGCACACGGAAGTGCTTTCTATAGGCTATTACCACAGCACTGTGTTAACTCTGTCATTAGAAAATACATACCAAATGCTAATCCTAAACAAAATAATGCTATAGCAATCTAAGTTGTGCCCTGACCAAAACATCCCCTAACCTTAACCTGTCATTAAAGACATATTTTTGAGAAATACCTTTTCCAGTTGGTTTCTAGGCTATCAAACTCATATACTGAATGAAAGAAAACTAGCTGTGCCCAGACCAAAACAATCCCTAACCCTAACCTGTCAGTAAGAAATGTTTTTTTTTTTTGAGACAAAATATTTGAAAATAGAAAAATCCTGAGAAAACACAAGACTGTGGAAATAGCCTATAGAAAGCACTTCAAACAATTCCGTGTCCAGGAGCACGGAAAACAATTCCGTGTCCAGGAGCACGGAATTTGGCAAAATCCGTGCTCCTGGACACGGATTTTGTGTCCTTAACATCCGTGTCCAGGAGCACGGAAATTTTGGAGATCATGTTGCAGCTTGTGGCCGTGTAAGTGAATGTGTTATTCCAAACACCTACTGCTGTGATTCGGACCTGTGTAATGGTGCTGGGACAGTTGGGAAGAATCTGCTGCTCCTGCCGGTGCCCCTGGCCTCCATCTTTGTGATGTCCTGAGCTGACACCTGCCCCATCAGCTCCTTGCAGGATCAGACAGAGAAGCATCGGCTAACTCAGCATGAATTCGGCTAATATATTCATGTTATGTGGGTTATTCTTTTCAGATGCCTTGCAGTGTCACGTCTGTAATCGCAAAGACTGTTTCCCATCTCCAATTACCTGTCCTCCTGGTACTGATAGCTGTATTAAAGCAGGTGAATCACAAATATATGTCATCAATATTTTCTGGTATCCTGATATCGCAGGCATAATGAATTTCCTTGTGCTTTTAGTTCATGTGACAGGTGCCGTACTGAAGGCTTGTGTCCCAAAAACTTTTTGTGACGAAGAAGAACCTAATATGAAGCGCTACTGCTGTGATACGGACCTGTGTAACGGCGCAGGGACGGTTGGCAAGAACCTGCTGCTCCTGCTGGTGCCCCTGGCCTCCATCTTTGTGCTGTCCTGAGCTGACACCTGCTCCATTGGCTCCAGCCTCTGTGCTGGTTCATACAGCATAGTATTGGACGTGTCTTATTGCTACCCTTTTACTCTCTGTTTTAGTATTAGAGGAGATATGCTTTGCTGATGGAAAATGAAATTAGACCCCATAAAAGGGGAAACAAATAGAAATAAATAAATACATTACAGGATAAACTTCACCGCCTGCACAGTTTATGTTATTCACAATATGTGGAGTGATGTCTATTCCTTCTAATAAACAGCAGTTTTGTGAAATTGCAAGAATGGCATTTGTTATTCCTTAATAAATATCTATACAACCGCCATGGTGAGACCCTTCTTTCTATCATTACGATTTGTTTTGCTTTTTAATTTAAATTAAAGACTAAATGTGTTACACTGGAAATATAAGATGAAATTTATGAATCAAAGCACTTTTTTGGGGAAATGTGCCTCTTTTTTAATCTTCATTAAAGAGACAAAACAATACAAAAACAGAAAAAAACCTTGTTTTCGTGTTTTCAGTCCTACTTAGATGTATTTGAGAACTCGATCTGGCAGTAGCGCATGATTTAGCTTTTGGCCATCTCCAACTTCCTGCCCTTCTCACCCTCTGTAGCTACCAGAGAGAGTAGATAGAATGTAATCTATGGTAGCTACCGTCATGGCCGTAACTACCATTGAGGACACAGAGATAATGTCCTCTATTTTCTTCAGTAATGTAAAATGTATCTATTGATGAAAACTGATATATGATCAATGATAAATTCAGTCTATATATGCCACCCCCATTTATCCTCAAGGCAGTGATTGATGAAAACAAACATAAGAGTTTGACTGAAGTGCTAAGCATTCTAAATGTACAGTATGCAGTACAGCACGCAGTATTTGAAAATGTCTGGTTACAGCCCTGGCTACCATATGTACAATCTATGGTAGCTACGCATAAGTACCTCTGCTGATAGATGGCAAGAGGGCGCGGTGGCTCAATGAGCAAAGGCACCATACATTGCCTGGTATATAGCAGTGCACGATATTGGTGAATGACTAAATTTGAGAAAAAAAAGAGTATTGCACGAAAAACATACAGCATATTATACCACATAGGCCGTGTCTCAAATGCCGCACTTGTGCACTTCGGGCACTGTTTTTCAGTGCCTAGGGCGCTCACGCTGAAAACTTCAGTTGAGCCAGTGCACTGAAAGTGCCAGGATGATCCCCTAACAATGGCGGAAAAATGCAGTGCTTGAATGATGGACACTGCACGCCATAGAGGTAGAAAATAACACTAGAGTGGACATGGCAATTCACGGCAGCACTGGGAAGTGGCACATGGCGCCTCCCATTGTCTGTAGGTAGTGTAGGCACCTTCAGTCAATTCAAGTCAATGGAGAACACGCCCACCTCTGTTAAAAAATGGACTAAAACTGTGTGAATATGACGTAACCCATTAATCAAAGACCAGATTTGAAATGTCAGGATAAATATCTACTTAATTCATGTGAGTCGATAAAATACATCTAAAAATCGAATTATATTAATTCTGCACATATTTAGCAACACACTTCAATATTGTCCTTGTAGAGTGTGTTGATGGACATTTTCACACTATTAAGCCATTTTTTGACAGAGGTGAGCCTCCTTGTCCATTCATTTCCATTTATCAGACCTACCTACAGATAATGGCCGCCACAGATTGCCTTCAGAAGGGGGGCGGGGTCGCCTCTAGTGTTATTTTCTACCTCTATGCTGCACGCACTAAACGGCGGCCATGTTGACAATGACATGGAGGAAATGTGGCATTCAGTTCAGTAGAAGAGTTTGGTCAACAGTCTCCTAATTCTGTAAGTAATGTTGATGGGACACCAACCTTTTCATGCCAACCAAAGTATTGTATGTGTGATTGTTGTCCTTTGGGGAGAAGGAAATGGGAATACAAGCACCAGATGCTGTGCATTGTAAACAGTAGCCAACTGATATTTTGGTGAGCTAATGCCATGCTTAGCCGTCACTTCCAGCGAGGGCACAGTGCATAGTGCTCAAATTTTTCCATGACACTATGCACTAAAGACCTCAGTGCACTGTGTGCACTGTGCACTGACTGTCAGTGCACTGACACAAGTGTGTGATTTGAGACATAGCCATAGTTATTAATGTCTGGTATATAAAAGGTCTAACAAATGCTTGGTGTTATTGAAAAATTAAGTTTGAAAAAAAAAGGCTTGATGTGCAGCCACCACAAAGTCACAGCTCCACACTGTAACAGCTATTTGGACAACAGGGGCAGTAGAAGAGCAGTTATGAGCATATCAGATCACATCAGATATGAAGAGTTATATTGGGGATGGGCAGCTTCAGCTTGTATTTATTCATGAGAGGGTGTGTGTGTGTGTGTGTGTGTGTGTGTGTGTGTGTGTGTGTGTGTGTGTGTGTGTGTTTGGAAGGGGGGGTGGACCTTAAACCCTTTGCGAAGAGCCCCTGTTATAACCTGTCATCAAAATTGCAATGTTCAAGTCTTAATCACCTAATCATTGCTCTCTGTGTCGTAATAGGAAGTACGGTAATTAAGTAGGCTACTGTTGCCTTTTTTCTTCTAAAATATGTCTTTTAAGAGAGGGAGGGGGGTGCTCAGGACAGTAAATAATGCCGTGTACCGACCAAGAGCGAACGGAGCGAATGAAGCGACGGAAGTCATTATTATATAATATATATTATGGAGGACACGCGACCTGCGCTACCAAAGCGAACTCGCGAAAGCTTCTTGCGCGACCAGAGCGAATTTTGAAGATTAAACTAAATCTAATCGCAGGTGAATTCGCTCTGGCGCTGTTCGGCGAAAACCAATAGCAACATATCTCCGAATGTTCCAGGCTGTCAAGCCAGAGCCGTTATGTGATTAGCTGAATCAAACATGTCAATGCTGCGTCTGGAGCGAATACAGAGAATTCAAGGCGAAACTTCTTCTACTACCCACGCTACCAGGCAGCGTAGTTCACTCTTGGTCTGGACACGGCATAAGTCATGTCAGTTGCAGTTGGATTAGGACAAATGATTTATTACAAGATAAACAAAAGATTAACCAGTGTTTCCCACAGAAATTTTGGAAACTATGGGGGCAGCCGGGATTTTTTTTGTCCAGGTGGGGGGGGGGGGTGTCTTTTCACTGGCCTTTTTTTTGGGGGGGGGGGGGGGGGGGGGGTCTTTTCACTGGCCTTTTTTTTTGGGGGGGGGATGGGGTATTCATGCAGTGTAAATGCAAAATGGCAAAACAATGAGTACAGTATGACATTGGCGCATGGAGAAACTATAGGCCTACGCCTACATTTCAGCCATTTATATTTTGAGAAATAAGGCTACATAATACACATGCAGGGGTCTATGTAATGAAAAAAATAATAAAACAAAATAGGAGCAGAGATAAGAATTTAAGATTGCTGTGAAATTGTTAACGCATAAACAAAAAGGGTCTAAGAGGGTAGGCTATGCATTTTCCCCACACACACATTCTACATGAGGGGTGCTGGTCACAGGGCCAGTTTTTCAAAATTCCTCCCATTAAAAGGGTTGAACAACATATTACACATTTATGTCTATATTCACATTCATTACACATTCATTTCTACATGCAGCCCGATGTCTCCTCTGCCTTGTCAATGAAGGCCTGTCACCTAACTCATTACAACTGTAAAACAAAGCCTGGGGAGTGTTAGTAAACTCATCCCAACTGTCCCTTCTCGGAAGGTTTTTTTTTTATTGCTCCCAAACCCAAGTTAACTACAACAACTTGACAAGGCTTTTGATCCCTCTCTCTTTCAAGCACTTGTGGTTTTCTCTATAGGATGTATTTACTCCAGGAGGAAAATGCGAAGGAAATCGTAATTGAAATCGCTTTTAACAAACACGGAAATCGTAAAAAAAAAAAAAAAAATAAAAAAAAAATAAAATAAAATTTTTTTGTTTTTTTTTTTTTGTTTTTTTTTTTTTTTTTACATTTTCGGAAACTATGGCGGCCGAGTTGAAACTATGGCGGGCCGCCATAGTTTCCTCTATATATGGGAAACACTGTTAACTATTTGTAAACAAAGTGAAAAAAAATAGAGAATGTAAGTATGCAACAGGACTCTTTCTGTGTGGCAGACATATAGGCCTAGGTAGACTCGCAGTCAAATTCAAACAGCTGTGGTCCACACTAACGATATAGCGTGTCGTCGCAGATGCCAAGGGATGCCAGGCATCCCGTAATTCCTCCAACAACAGCGTTAATATCCGTTAAAACATTCTGTCTATCGCGTCTCCTACTTTACTTTAATATTCCCTTCCACTCTCGTTTTCTCTGTGAGTATTTTCCAGCTGGGGAAATAGCGCCCCATCCCCTCCCATTGGGTAACCATCTGGTGAAACAAAGTACTACACGTCTCTCGTTGCTAATAGTTGGTGCCATGGCTGCCAACTTGACTCGGTAGCCTAAAATTTCTGGAGTGTTTGAAAAAAACTGAATGCTTGACCAATCAGATTGCTCAAAATTGGTCACGAGATGAATCATCTCGCCCGTCTATGATTTGCCAAGGAGGGAAATGGATGATACTTCAGGACTGGCAGCCAGTTACCTGTCATTAGAAAATACATAGAACAGGCTACGGGAAAATAGTGACAGTCTACAGTGGGCAAAATCGAAAGCGCGCGCACACAACTGATGGCTCCCAAATGTCAAGGCAGGCAATGCATAAAATGGATTTAATATAACGGCAGGATCTTCACATGGACACATACACGTTCAGGATATCTAGGCAAACTTGTTTTATTGTTTCAGAAACGTAGATTATAAGCAGGCCACCTAACGTTTTGTGCAGCTAGCTTTGTTTTTAGCTGCTTGTTAGCTCTTGCTATCATGGCAATAAGCTATGGTAATTAGATGGCATAAAGTGTCAGGTCCTAAATATAAGCTACTCATGCCTCTTCTCAGTGCTCTGTTTCAACCATGTGCATCAGGGTTATTTTTCCATGGGGGTTTTGAGCATGTTTTGGCTGGAAATCGCCATACATCTGGCAACCATACAGAGCGCACACACACAGCATTTGGCATTCGATACAAGATGTGCACGTCTCAGAGGAGCCGGTTGAACCTATCAACAGTAGAATAACTTACAAGTGGTCAGTCAGTGCATGGTGTTCGGTGCCTGTGTTATTGCATTCTGTTCTGTGGGGCATTTGAACTGGCACTGAGGTTTAGGCTACGGATGAGACAGAATTGTTGTGTTTAGGGGGCTTGTTGTGGAGCATCTGGTGTCGTGCGTAAAGTGCAAATTCTTGCGCAATTGCCTGTTACTACTCCAACTCTGAACAGACAAAGTATTTCTCTTGTTATTTCTTAACAAAAGTAGTCACCCGCATAAGTAAAAGCTGCAGCTGCGCGCGTGATGTGCTGTCGAAACAAAACAGTGACTTGAGACCTCTCCATCCTGTGCTGCGCAGCGGAGGTCACCCGTACTTGCTTACCCGTACTTCCTGGCTCGCAAACATGCAACGCATATCATACATTATACCTTATTGGTTTTTTTTCTCATGGACTCGATCGCCAAACTTTCTGCCCAGCTTGTTGTCCCAGTCAGCTGTATGTGACCCATATTAGGGGCAGTTCTAAACCACTGGTACGCCTTTCTGGCTCGCAAACAAGCAACGCAACTCATAAATTATACCTTATTGATTTTATTCTCATGGACTCGACCGCCAAACTTTCTGCCCAGCCAGCCACCGCTACTGGTTAATAATAATAATAATAATAATAATAATAATAATAATAATAATAATAATAATAATAATAATAATATAGTAGTACAGTAATAATAATAATGCTACTACTACTCGGGTGGGTATTTTTTTCCCCCTCCTTGGCTTCCTAGGAAAAAAACCTCACGCCACGCTAAGACCAGTGTAGGAGTATCAGCATGGGGTCAGTTTTGCTGAAGGACCACCTGAACAACATTGCCCTCTTGTGTCATAAAAGGACTTTTAGTAAAGTGTCTTGTCAAAATAAACACAAGTCAAAAGACTTATAGTGTCCTTGAGCAAGGCATCTACGTGTCCCTATAGTGTCCTTTAGCAAGGCATCTAACCATATATATTTATTTACATTTCTGAAAATATGGGCCCACGAGGGTGCAGGGCCCACCGGTGATTAAGTTCTGCGCAGCTAATTATGAGGGTACCCTTTAAGCCAAAAGTCCCCGGCCCTATTTCTCCCCCAGTCCAATACTGACTGTCACCTACAATGTCCGTATCATTCTTTTGATGGTTGCATTCATGTCCACTAAACATGGAGATAATCTGACTTGAGCCATTCGTTCCACCACAAAGGAATGATCAACACAGCATCTCTAGTGTTCATGACAATGAAAGCACTCGTTTCTTCTTTGGTATCATGTAACATTACTGACACGCACCTCCTCTGGCTGTTCACCGCACAGACATCATATAGGAAGACTAGATGCGTCGTCCGCGTTCCCGTCATGCAAGTCGAACGTCCGCGCATGGTGTTGAGTACTTGTTACTCTTATAAAATAAAACGGTGAGGCTTGTTTACCTGGTGAGACACTTTGTATGTGACATTTATTGCCGCTCACATACTACAGACTGCAGTAGGCAAAACATATCGAACGCTGAGTCAATGCGCTCCTCATAGGGTAAACCAATCGATCACAGAACATTCTAACCAGTGGCGGAACAATTGCACACAGGGCCCCAGGGCAAGACACTTATAGGGCCCCCTATACAGCTTGCCACGCTCACAATAGGGCCCCCACCACCAATACAGGAGGGCCCTGGGCCCATGGGCAAGTGCCCTGCTCGCCCTCCCTAGAGCTCCGCCCCTGATTCTAACAATATACTACATCCTCCCTTTTTAAGCATGAGAATCATATTTAACTTTACTGTAGTTCTGCATCTTTAAATTAACATTTTAAGATTACCACAAGATATAAACAATTGCATTATGCATTTTAAAAGACATCATCATACTGTAAAAACCGGTGGATCACATTGCATACAATTAAAAACATTTTATCATTCATAGTCTTTCATTCACGTTTGTCTGTCTGTTCTTTTTTTCTTTTTTCTTTTTTTAAGACAGTTTTTTTTTTTTTATGTGTTTTTTTTTTTTTTTTTTTTCAAAGACACAGATGATTCTTTTTTTTTTTATTTCACGTGTCTGTCTATTTTTTTTTTTTTCAAAGACAGTTGATAAATATATATTTTTTCAGTCTCTCTGTGGAAGAAAAATTGGGTAAGTATTCATCTCATTAAACAAGAACAAGTATACATAAACAAAGTCCGAACTTGACTTATCTGTAGGCAGGACTCAAGTGTTATTTCAACTCATAGTCCTTGAACCTTGCAGGAATCTTCACGAGTCTCCCACTTCTGGTGCTGTAGGTGGGCGCAGCTGGAGTGGGACTGGATGGCTCACAGGCTGGTGTGCGTTGGTCTCGCTGGGCCTGTGATGCGCTGTCCCCTCTCTGTGAAGCGATGGGCTGCTCTGGAAGATCGTCGTCGTCCTCTCGATGAAGACTGGGGTGGATTCTCCGCAGATGACGTCGATTTCTCCGGAACGTGACACCACTGGGTGTCTGGACGTTGTATGCACGTGGTTCCTCTCGCTTGTGCAGGACTGTAGCTGGTTCCCAGCCACGACTTGTTGACATGTGCACTGTAGTGCCAGGAGCAAACTCTGGCAGTGTCTTTGTGTTGTGGTTGTAGTAGTGCACTTGCCTGGCTTGAAGGTCTTTCAGCCGTGAGTGGAATCCGTGTGGCACAGCTGGTTGCAGAACAGCTGTAGAGGTCGGCAGGGTGCTTCGCAGTACTCTTCCCATCAGGACTTGTGCTGGTGAAAACTCTGTTCCAGTCACTGGAGTGTTGCGTAGTGACAGGAGAGCTAAGTGCGGGTCTGTGCCGGCCTGTGTTGCTTTTTTAAGTGCTCAGGTGTTTTTTGAAGATGACTTCTAGGGGCTTATGGTCAGATTGTACAGTCACTGCGTTGCCATAGACATACTGGTGAAAGCGTTTGGTGGAAAAGACTATTGCCAGCAGCTCTTTCTCTATCTGAGCATAATTCTTCTCAGAGTCTGTGAGTGCTCGTGATGCATAAGACAGTGGCCTACGTTCTTGCAGCAGACAGGCGCCGAGTCCGTCTTTCGATGCGTCGCACTGTATGGTGAGTGGCTTGCTCTGGTCGTAGAACTGGAGTACTGGGGCTTGCATGAGGGCGGTCTTGAGCTTCTCCAATGCAGCGGTGTGTTGGTGGCTCCAGTGCCAGGCAGCGTCCTTTCGTAGCAGCTCTCTGAGTGGGCTTGTGATGCTGGCTTCATTTGGTATGTATTGGCAGAGGTACCTTGTCATTCCCAGCAGTCTCTGTAGTGCTTTCTTGTCGTCTGGCTGCGGCATGTCTCTGATGGCGAACACCTTGGACTCGTCCGGCTTCACTCCCTTCGAGGTGACTACATGGCCCATGTATTTGACTGAGTCCACTTTGTACTGTATTTTGTCTTTGTTGAACTTGATGTTGTTTTTCTGTGCAGTGTCCATTACTTTTTGTAGAATGGCATCATGCTCTTCCTCAGACGCAGCGGCGATGATCATGTCGTCTGCGATGATGTGCACTCCTTCAATTTTGCCGAATGTCTCACAGTTCTTTTGTTGGAAAACCTCACTGGCGGACTTGATGCCAAAAGGAAGTCTCTTGAAGCGAAACCTGCCCCACGGTGTGCTGAATGTGCAGAGCATCGATGAGGGCTGGTCCAGACTGACTTGCCAGTAGCCGTCCTTTTCGTCTAGGATGGAGAAGATGGTTTTCCCTGACAGCCGGTGTAGTACTTCTTCTGGGGTTGGTATTGAGAAGTGCTGTCTCTTGATCGCCTCATTCAGGTCTCGAGGGTCCAAGCACACCCTGAGTGTCCCGTTTTTCTTCTCTGTGATGACAAGGCTATTTACCCATTCTGTAGGCTCCGTCACTGGTGCGATGACATCTCTTTCGACGAGGTCTTGTAGCGTCGTTTTCAGCCGGTCCATGACAGCAATGGGGATTTTTCTGCAGCCGTGCACAACTGGGGCCACATGTGGGTCTGTGTGGATGTGGTGCACCCCAGGAAACTGTCCCAGCCTACTGAAGACGGAGGGGTAGGCGTCCACTAGCTCCTCTTT
Source organism: Engraulis encrasicolus (assembly GCF_034702125.1). NCBI lineage: Eukaryota > Metazoa > Chordata > Actinopteri > Clupeiformes > Engraulidae > Engraulis > Engraulis encrasicolus. The sequence goes on from NW_026945884.1 coordinate 570,070, forward strand.
CGTGGCTGGCGCTTTGAGTGCGATGGTCTGCATTCTTTTCACCAGCTGCAGCTGTTCACATGCGTCTCGGCCCAGGATCGGAGTGGAGGAGTGCTTGGTGATGAAGAACAGAAGATCTGTCGTCGTTCTGGCCACATCGCAGGTAAGTCTCACGGTGCCCTCCGGCTTCAGACGTGTTCCTCCATAGGCGACGAGTGTGATGTGTGTGGGTTGCAGCTGATGAGGACCCGGAATCTTCTGCAAAATGCTCAGAGGTAGCACATTTGCATCTGCCCCAGTGTCCAATTTAAACTTGACCTCTGTGTCTTTTATGTTGGCTGTTGTGTACCACGAATTATCTTGTTGAGTGCGTTTGGGTTGAGTACAGGACATTGTAGATATGAACAGTGACTCTACCTCAAGATCGTGCACGCCCCGGGCAGTGGCTCCTCTCTCTTGTGTTGACGCACACATCTTCGCGTAGTGGTTCTTCTTGTTGCAGTTGTGGCAGATGACACCGAATGCTGGACACTGACGAGGTTTGTGCGCCCCGCCGCACTTTCTGCATTTGTTTACACTGCTCGCTGCCTGTGCCTTCCTCTCAGGTGGTCGTGACATTTTTTTCATGGCGACTCTCCCCTTGTCGTAGCTGGCAGACACCTTGTGAAGAGCCTCTACGGATGCCTCTGGCTGCGCCGATCTCATGGCTCGCATCTGTGATCTGGTAACCTCGGCTGCTCTACAGATATCAACTGCTTTATCCAGAGTTAAGTCCGTTTCACGCAGTAATCGCTCCTTCACGCGAACGTCTGGCACAGAAAACACTAGCTTGTCTCTTATCATGTCATTCTCAGTTTGTCCAAATTCACAGTTCTTACATTTTTGGCGAAGTTCAGTCACGAACTGGTCTACGTTGACTCCCTCAGACATCGGTAGTGACCAGAACTGATGGCGCTCGAATACAATGTTCTTTTTCGGTATGCAGTATTTTCTGAATGCATCCAATATGTGCTTCACTGTTAGCTCACCGGGCTGTCCATCCTCACCCGCTTCGACAAACACATCCATTGTGTTGTATATCTCGAGCGCTTCCTCGCCGACCGTATGCAGCATTATGGCTATCTTCACTGGTTCAGCTTTTGTGTCCGCTCCCGTAGCCGTCATATACAGCTGAAACCGTTGCTCCCATCGGCGCCAATTCTCGCTGATGTTGCCGGTTAGCACTAGCAGTGCTGGAGGTTTAAACTGGTCCATCGTAGCTAGCTAACGTTAACGTACGTTCTATCACTTGAAGACGTTAAACTAAACTTTTCTTTCCACAGCGGAGGATCTATCGAAAACTGTTGTAGTCTCGCGTCTCATATGGAGTAAGAAAAGACCACTTCTGACACCATGTTGAGTACTTGTTACTCTTATAAAATAAAACGGTGAGGCTTGTTTACCTGGTGAGACACTTTGTATGTGACATTTATTGCCGCTCACATACTACAGACTGCAGTAGGCAAAACATATCGAACGCTGAGTCAATGCGCTCCTCATAGGGTAAACCAATCGATCCCAGAACATTCTAACAATATACTACACATGGCGGCCATGTTAGTGCAGCCTTCTGGCTCAACCAGTTGCAGTGAGTTTTGGGTGTTGTATACTCTTCAGATGGCCATAATTCCCTCAAATTTATATCGATTTTCGAAAGGTTTGTTTTTTTATACAGTATAAAAAAATCCAAACAAAAGTATATCTTGATACTGCATAGTGATGCATATTCACATTATTATATTATATTACATTATATTATAATGTTCATAGGTCTAAAATCATGTATAATATAGTTCAGTAGGCTTATTCAGGTAATTAAATAGATCCCATAAACAAATGCACAAAGTAATCTTTTATATTTTCAGTAAAATAACAAATAAACGTTCACTTGTGGTCTACATTCTACTTTGGTTTTGACAGCTCCACCTTGTGTCCAAAATGAGTCGTGACGCTAAAGCCATCCAGATAGAATTAACTTGTTGCGCTGTAGGCTATATCTCTCTAGCCTGGCAAAAAGCCAGACTTTAATACTTCTTTCCATTCGTATTGAAACTTGAATTGCCCCACTGCTGCTATGGTTATCCAAACGTCTGCAGGGGCGGGGAGGGGGTGCTGACAGAACACTGCTGATACACTCGGGACTCACTAATTCGACGCCCTTTCGGTACTTACGCCTTATGTCCCCTAAACCTAAACCTAAACCTAACCCTAACCTTAACCCTAAACCTAACCTTAACCCTAACCTTGACCCTAAACCTAACCCTAAATTACTTGTTTGAAATGTTTGATTACCATGTGACGGTAGGCTACCGAAAGGGCATCAAACTAGTGGGTCGCTAGGCAACAGTCGGGCAATTCAAGTGAATAGGCAGCGTGAAAATTAATCTATTATTTTCGTGAAGACTTTACGAAAGGCGGGCAATAACGTGAATACACCACGAAAAATTACTCTATTTTTTTCGTGAATACTTCACGAAATGAGTGAGATACGGTTGTTCTCGGGGGTGTCAAGTCTTGCGTGCTGAATGTACTGACTGAATATTAAGTTTTAGATGTATATTGTTTTCGAGTAAATCGCAGTGTTTCATTCGTTTCATTAGTCCCTGCTCTCCCCTACATGATGCTAGGTCCATGGAAACAATGTTAATAACGACAGAGACTTGTATGAATTATAGTTTAACATCATAACTTATTGTTGTGCTTGGGTCAATGACGTTTAGGTGCAGTAAAAACTCGTATGAATTAGGTAAACCACCTGAGTATCTTCTTTCGTTCGTGGGGTTTATTCACACAACACAACACGACTCACTGCTTGTTACAGCAAGTGCTTTCCAACTGTCATGATTGTGTATCCATTCCTCGCACGCACATTTGATTCATAGTATCAACTTTGCGGGTGAACGCGATTTCCTCGAGTTACTGTAGGGCTACTGCAGCTGGCGCAAAATCTGACATCGATGACCACTCAAACCAGATGTTGATCCAGGGCCAACTTTGTCAAGTTGTTCCAGGAACAACAGTAGGCTAACCCGAGGAAATCGCGGTCACCCAACTTTGCGTGCATGACCGGTGTCAGTCACCACAGTTTTTACACTGTTGTATGGATTAAATACGGTGGCTTATCTAAGCATTGCAGCACATTAATTAGTAATTACTCATTTATGGACATTGGCTGTTGTACTACCTGACGTCTGAGACCAAAATATGTACTTGACCTGTTCATGGTAAACCTAGGCTACATCACATTAATACAATGCCTCTTTGTCAATATCAGTCTCAAACAAGGTGTCAGGAGAGGTCACCGTTAGGTCGGGATGCTTCAGATCTATGAAGAAAAGTCAGAAGCCTCACTGTCTCAGTGTAAGGGAAATGTTTTTTAAAAAGTGTTTTAGGACTGTTGTAAATAGGGCTCTAAATTTACTTTCTTCATCATTAGCCAAAAATGACCAGGTTAGACATTCACTACTGGGTCAAAGTGGCTGATTAATTGGTCTTTTTCATAGGCCTACCAGCCAAAATTGAAAATTCACCTGTGTTTAGCCAGTTGACTGGTGTTAATGTAGAGCCCTGGTTGTGAATAAGATGAACAGTATCATTATACCGTGTTGCTTAGGCCTTGTTTGACATAAACAGTTTAACACATTAATGACTGTAGGCTAATAGCCTAACTATCACAGATGATTTCGAGAGGTCTGATAATCTGACTCTGTAAATTGAGTAAAGTGTGTAGCTATGATCTATTACAGCAGCATTCATATTACTGACCATGTCATTAAACATATATTTGGTGTCACAAAAGATGGTGCTGATGGATTCAACCCCCGTTGTATACTGTACATTAGTTAGGGCAGGTTGCTAAGGCAGGTTGCTAAGGCAGGTTGCCCTTTTCAGGTCAGAGACGCCAGGAGCTGTGGCAGTCTGCATATTATCAGTACATAGAAGAATATTCATGTTTTAAGCTTAAATTAAAATAAAAAACATGGCCATGGCCGGCCCGCGACACCCTTG
>NW_026945885.1:0-27992 GCF_034702125.1 Engraulis encrasicolus
TGCTAAGATTTTACACAGCCATTATGTTAATACAAAGGAACAATTTTGTAAAAGCAGAGCAGATTTTTCAGGCGTTTGATGCACCCTAGTGACAATGCTTTTAGAACTTTGCTTCATGAAATTTGTGCCGGCACGGATGGATTTCATTAATCATGGTGTCCTGACAACAATGTTTTTGTTCCGAGTGTGCCGCACACAATGAGCTACACGTTCAATCTTTGCAGGCATGACCATTTTAAGGGCCATTCCGCGAAATCGGTGCCTTTTATGTTCCAGGGCTTAACCATGATGAAAAACAGCCTTAAAATGTCTATAAATTGTATGTCAAAGAAATCAACATTTCTTGAATAAATGTTGAAGAAAAAAAAATAGAAAAAAATATATAACTATTTAAAAATCTACCCTCAATACTAATAAACATGCATTTCATACCTGTCCCAATGTCAAAACACTACACTTATCGATGAAATATAATGCATAAAATCCCCCCAAAAAATTAACATTTGACAATTTTTGGGTAGTTCCATATCCCACATTTACATTACATACATTTAAACCTAAGCAATTGCATGGTATGTCACTTAAAATAAGCATTTTAGTCATGTCCCCAAGTTTTCACTCTTTCCTGTTACCCAAACACATTTCTGCTCTATTTTTTTGGGAATTATCCCCTGTCACTTATTCAACCGTTGGTTACATCCCTTCTGCCATTCAGAAGGACATGGGATGATCCGAGGTATATTTAAATTTCTATGTTTTATTTTATATAAGTGGTCACTCATGGTACTCAGTCCTGTTACCTAAATTATATACCTGATTTTTGTTGATTTGAAAAAAAAAAATATTCACGTTTGTCAATCACAACAACGCCCAAATGCACCTCGCATTGATGGAATAACCTCCACTTTGCTACATCTCATGTTTTTGATAAATAATTGCTAGAAACTCATTCCTGTCACTTGAAATTCCCATTGAAATTCCCACACTCCAGTTACCAAAATCCTGTTATCAACAATTCATTCCTGTTACTAAAACATTTGCTTGTGTATGTTCATTTTGGAATAATGTTCAAGTTATTTTAAGACAATAACAGTAATTTTGGTTTTCAAAGAAGGGTATTAGAGGGTGAAAGCAGAAGTCATGGTTCATCTTCCTTTCAAAATGATTCTTTAAATATCCCATGTATTTTGATAACAGGACTGAGGACAATACTTTTTAAAACTTTCTTTAAAGGAAACGTGCATATTTTAGAGGCTTTGAGATGGCCCCATATCTTTTTCAAATAGGTAAATGTATGATATTGCATTCAGTGTTAAAAAAAAAATAATAAAAACTTGATTTTTGACGAATTTTGACATGGAAAAGGCACCGATTTCACGGAATGGCCCTTAAACCTCTACCCTGACCTCTGCAGCTCTACCTAGGCTACTGCTGCATTCATCACCATATTATTATTTTTTCCACCGTCTTTCAGTCTTTTCCTCACACAGCCTTGCATTGTCTGTATTTCTTTCACCTCTGTCTCCATATCCCTCGTTTCGTCCTGCAAACTATTTAAAAAGAATGCATCCCTCCATGTGACATGACCACTTCTGAAGGCCTAAACCAGTTATTAATTCTGTAACCCCATGAAAATATTCTTTGACTTAACCCTATCCAGACTGGGGGGGGGGCTAAAAGTGCCCGCACCAACTTTGATGACGTATAACTCCTTAACGACTTAAGCTATGACTACGAAACTTGGTGACTTTTCCTAAAATTTAGTTGGCTACAGTTTAGTACCAAAATATTACGTTTATCATTTTTGCCGTTGCCACGGCAACGGTTTTCTGACAGGTATGTCTGACCGAAAATCACTGATCTAAGTCTCATTATTGTTCCTTTTTCATTTTTTTGTTATTTCCATTAGTATCAGACAGCTTTGTGAGCATTTAAGTGGTCTGAAGTATATAATCATTAAAATTTAAGTGCATTACCTAAATTTGATGGAAAATACATTATGGCGAGATTTAGGGCATTATAATCAGATGACGTCATTATGACGTCATAATACCAGATAATGACACAAAAATGATGTCATTCATAGATGTCCATATGTAGATCATCTCCCTAAAGTTTGGTGGTCATACCGTATTCCGTTCATGAGTTATGAGGGGGGGGTCAAAAGAGCCCCCCCCCAGGCCCAGGAATGCCAAAAAAGCCCAGTCTGAATAGGGTTAACGGAAACTTCTTCACGGAAACTTCATCACTTTAGTAGGCCGTGCTGTTGGCTCATTGGTGACCTGTTCTTTCTGAAAAGCTCCATTTATCCAGCCTGTCAATAATCAATTGGTCATGTATTAGTGTCCCCATGAATAAGTGTATACGTTTTGAAATATATGGCGTACTAATGCGAATAAAAGTTTTTGTGTTTATTATGTTGTGTTTTTCAATATTTTAGACACAGTGTACCGTCCATAGGCTGTTTTACGAATTGGTGAGAATTGACAAATGCTGCCTTTGCCAGTCACCCATGACATCTCTGAAATGGCAAGGCCTCAGATGCAAGCGTAAGTGTCTTATTTATTTATTTATTTGTTTATTTAAATGTACGTTTTTGTCATTGTAACATAGCTCTACATAGGTGCATGTAGGTGTACCATAGGTGTACAGTTATACCATACTTCATTAACTATGCATAACAGCAGAAGTGTTGGGTAAGGCAGGCTTCTGAGAGTTTATGTCATTGATGAAATAGTGGTAATGCATTTAGGAAATTTGCATGTTTTAGTAGGATTTAATATTCAGCTGAACAGTGAAAAAAAGTCTTGTTAGTAGACGAACTCTGTCATGCATTTTTGAGAATGTGGCTAAGACGCATTCCACTTGACCAGTGAAAGTGTATTGTACTAGTTTTGTATGTTAGGCTGACTGTAAATTCACAAACAAATATGTAATTCTTCAGAACAAGACACAGCATTGTTTCTTTATTTTAGCTGTGGTTTGACTGATTTTGTTTTCTGTAGAATGCCATATTGTATGGCATAAAAACTGCCTGCTAAAATCTTCAGAAGACTGGGATATGTCCGATGTAAGTATACATTAAATTATAATATTCAGTGTTAATAAGATCGTTGTGAAAAGTGTAACATTGCTGCCCCAGTTCCACTAATGAGAGACGAGAATGAGGTTTTAAAAGTGAATGATACTGGATATTTATTTACACTGCCGAAAAGTGCTGAAAATGCAAAACAAAAGAATTTCAAAAGGAAAACAAAACGTCACCTCATGGGCATAAATACAATAATCAGAACTGGAGGCAACTTAGAGGCAAGTTTGAGGCAGCAACAATACTAAAATTCACAGTTAAGAGTAACAAAGATCTCACCTCTACCAGAGCCAGTTCAAGACTGTTAGATTTTGGAGGTGTTCCAAAATTCTCTTCTCCAACAAAAATTGAAGGCTGAATACTCTGCGTTGTGTTTAGTTGACTCACTTACAAAAATAAAATAAGTCTTGACGTCTTCGTAATTAAAAGGGTCAAATCAGGATACAATTTATTGTCGAAAAACTGAGATTACAAAAAGTTTAGAAAAAGAAAAGAAATGAAGAAAAATAGAAAAATAGAGTGTAAAAGAAAATGACAAAGTCTCGTGTCGAAGTAAGGTTCTCAATGAACAGCATCCTATATCGCGAAAAATGACAAAGGACAAAATGGTGGAACAAGTTTATATAGTCCACTTCTAAATCAGACACGTATACTAAAAGTTGACACGTATACCAAAATTGAGTGTTCTGACACGTATGCTATAGATATTAAAACATACGATGGCTCCTGTTTTTCTCAGAGGCTTTCTGTAAGTAGCCCAAGGTCTTCTGCAGGCACCCCTTATCAGACACAGCAGGCCCAACTATCAACAAGCCCACTTCTGTGGCAGAGACAGAAAGACACTCAATATTGAAACCTCCAACAGTGTATGCTAAACCACCTGTTTGTCACTGCAAAGGCAGTATAATTCATCCAAAATTCTACATTCCACCCCCTGATAATTAAAAGAACACGTTTTTTATCATCAAATGAACACATTCAGGTGGATCACCATAGGCTGTTGGAAATAGGGACAAACAATAAAGAATCTTCTTTAATCAAATGCTCTTAAACAATAATACCCCTCAATCAAAACGGTACCATAGGAATTTCTACAGGGCCTGGCTGCTTGACTCGTGCAATTCTGACATTGCAACAGATTCGCTTGAACAAACAGCAAAAGCACTGCAGAGATAAACCCAGAGTAATAAGACACAACAGGGCAGGAGCAATGATCTTATACAGTGTAGTACCCCAAGGGCCTCCCCAAGAGTCAATCCATCCCTCCAAAGACCACCCCCCCGCAGCCGATTTCAATTTAGCAACATTTTCGTAGATCTCAGAAACGTAACCTTCTACCTTTTTAGACGCATCGGGCACCCAACTACAGCACTCCTGGTGGATAACAGCGCATGTCCCTCCTTTCGCTGATAATAAAACATCAATCGCTAATCGTGATTGCAGGGGGAAAGCACGCACTGCTTGAAGCTCCGCATTAATCTCATGCAGGGCATTCGCAGAAGCGTTGGCAATGCGTTGGACAACACCAGATAAGACTCTGATCTCATCCAAAGCAACGGTCATCCCATAGGTTGGAATAACGGCAGAGAAAAAACGTTGGGTTGGGGTGGCAATTGCCTTTTGATTACCAAACATATCCCGCTTAGGGCGGTGGATTGCGTTCAAATGTGGTGACTCTTTCGATAACCTAATTGCCGGCACTACATAAGCTAGATAACATGTACCTTGCCATGAGCGTGGAAGAGCAGTGTATGCAAATTTACCACAGACAAACATTGTACCATTGTAGGCGGTCAAAGCATCTGTCTTCCAGTCGGTCAGGGGAAGCATCTCTGAACCTCCACTCCAAGTAATGTTAACTTTACTCTGACCCACTTGCACCGAAAATTCACACACACTATTGCCCACTTTCTCCCCACCCCCAGCATTGGTAACACACAATAACCCTTTAGGTGCATAACTTAAGGTAAGACGATGGGTAATGTCCGGGTGCTCACTCTCCTGTGAAGTGAAAGTAACATTAGGGTTGAACCAGGCACTGTGAACACACTTAAAGGCTGTAACATATTCACGCAGGGTGAACGGAATGGCAAGATAGGGGTAGACGCTGACAGCATTAGGCATTAACCCACAGACCCAGCAATTGTCCATCTTCTTAGCCTCTGCGTAACTGTGGGCAGTCTGTAGGAAAACATTATCCTTGTGAACCTCGTGGTGGCTGTCATAAACAGCGTAACCCCCACGCATCCCCAACAGGATAGACACAACAGCAGCCCAAAGGACCGCCATTACCGTCACACATTCGCAGGAGCCAGCAGAGAAACAGAAACGGGCAGTTGGTTATCAGCTTGCTTATCAGTCCCCAGCAGCAGTGTTGTTTCACAGTCCCAGAGTCAGAAAGTTCAGCAATCAGAGCACAGAGCTCAATCACTGGACAGCAATGGTCCCCCCAGGCCAGAGGTGTAAAGGCAAGGGGCTGCGTCTGGTCCCAATCTGTCAAAGAACAGCGCAGTATCAGATACATCGGACACCAAGTGTCAGATCAAACACATTCCTGTCTCAACCAGAAATCATCATTCATATAAATGCATATTAATTTACCATAATGATCGCTGTTAGCTTGATTTAAAAACATGTCAAAGTCTACACAATGCATCACACAATATTAAATGTTCAATATGTATTTGGACATATTAAATGTCGGAAGGGACAGATATGGTAAAGGAACGGGTTGATTAAACTTGATTACTGGTTGAATGTAAATTATTCAAATGCATGTAAACAAGACTAGCTTGTTATTGAAAAAAAAAAAAAAAGAAAGAAAACACAGAGAGTTGTTCTTTTTTTCTTTCACTCAATCTCTCTCCAAAGGCTAATGCTTTGCTTTCAGGACAAGGCCGAAAGTGTTGTGAGAAAGTGGATAGAAGCCTACCAATACAGACTGGAAATACCCACCCTATCTCAACCCCTTCATTCTACGCCTCCGCAAAACAAGAAACCCAGCTGATTCAACAGCAAAGAAAAGTCTTCTCGCAGACTGACCTCCCTACTCTCGCTACCGCTAGAAGGAAATTACGGGAAAAACAGATATGGTGCACTTGTCCTGAAACTGGTCAATGAGCTCAAGGGTTATCGACTAATTTACAGTGACTCGCATGTATCCATTTTGCTTTTTTACGTAATTTAACTGCTGAATTGGTAACTAAAAGAATCTCATAGGGACCTTCCCACTTAGGTTGTAAAGCTAATCTTTGAGGCTTGTGCACTAAGACAAACTGTCCTGGCACTAGTGCATGTCCTCCCTCCGGGGACTCCGTCCAAGCCGCCCGCACTGCCTTCTCGGCAGACTTCACAGCCTCAGTGAGTTCAATGCAGTAGTTCAGTAGGGCATCAGAGACAAGATGAACGTCCGCTTTTCTCAGGTCAATCGTACCAGGCAGTGACATTGGTCTTCCCGTAATGATCTCATAAGGGCTTAGGCCAGTCTCCTTGTTGTGCGTAGCTCGCATGCTGCATAGCACCACTGGGAGCGCTTCAGGCCAAGGCACACCCTCCTGATGTTTCTTTGCCAGTCTCTCCTTTAGTGTCCGATTAGCTCTCTCGACCTGGCCAGAGGATTGAGGGTGATAAGGGCAGTGTAGCTTCCACTGTACCTCCAACATCCTGCACACCTCTGCACACACAGCCGCGGTGAAGTGAGACCCCTGGTCACTGTCTATAGACTCAGGGACCCCAAAACGACAGAAGTAATCTTTCACCAACACTTTAGCTGTGTGTTTTGCCGTCCCTCGTTTGGTCGGGTATGCTTCTATCCATCTGGAAAACTTGTCCATTATCACAAGACAGTCTTTGTAACCTTGACACTGGGGCAGAGTGATGTAATCCACTTGTAAGTGTCTGAAGGGGCCGGGGGGAGCTGGGGCCTTGAGCTGCGGCAGTTTTACTGTGCTGCTGTGATTGTTTTTCAGGCAGGTGACACAGCGTCTTACCACCTCGTTTGCGGCGGCCGTGAATTTGGGATTCCACCACACCTGGGTGAAACGGTATTTCATTTTCTCCACCCCCACATGGCCCAGAGAGTGTATTTGGAGAGCTAGGTGATCTAATAGCGACTGGGGCGCGACCACCTTGTTCCCATGCCTCCAAAGTTTGTCATCATGAAGTTTGGCCGCGTTTCCAATCCACGTCCATTTCTCAGATAACGAAGCACTCTCTTGCATGTCTTTGATATTTGACAGTTTTTCCTTGACACCTGAAGAATCCTCTTCGGGTTTGACTTGTCGCAAACCAGGCTCGTGGTCTGTTTCCATTCCGTTTTCGTTACCATGTAATCCGTCCGAAGTTCCTTTTCCCCTCATACAGGACGTTTTTGCGGCCGCATCCGCACATGCATTGCCTTTTGCTTCCGTAGAATTCTCTTTTGTGTGAGCTTTCACTTTGATCACAGCCAAGTCTTTTGGTAATTTCATAGCATCAAGCAGTTTCGCCACAAACTCACCATTTTTGACTGGCGTTCCCTTGGCCGTTAGGAATCCACGTTGTTTCCACAGTAGTCCGAAATCATGGGCGATACCAAAAGCGTACCTTGAGTCGGTGTAGATGTTGGCAGTTTGGCCTTCGGCCAGCTTGCAGGCCTCAGTGAGTGCATGAAGCTCTGCTTGCTGTGCTGAAGTGCCCGGGGGTAACGAGCCCGACTTCAGAACTTCAAAGTCGTTTGTTACTGCCCAGCCAGCGCACCTCTCTCCTTTGATCACCTGAGCTGACCCGTCAGTGTACAGAATGAGTTCAGGACTCTGGAGGGGCACCTCCTTCGTTGATCTGTCTTCATCAATGCACTCCACCAGATCCTCGCACTTGTGATCAGTGATGACATCATTGACTGGAGGGTACATCATGGTGGATGGATTAGACACTGTGGCGTGCTGAATGTTGATGTTTGGCGACTCCAAAACTGCCTGCCAGTTTCCCCAGCGGCTGTCTGAAACTTTCGCAACTTTGCGCATGGACATGAGTGAGGCCACCGAGTGGGGACAACGCACTGTCAGCTGTTGGTCCAGTACCAGTCCTGAGACAGCGTTAATGGCCAGGAAGACGGCCTGTACCGCCCTCAGACATGGCCCGAAGCCCAGTGCTGTAGGGTCCAACTTGCTGGAGTAGTAGCCCACTGGTCGTTGTTTTCCTCCATGCTCTTGTGTCAAAACAGCTGTCATGAACCCTTCTCTCTCGTTGACATAGAGGACAAAGGGTCGCTCCAGGTCTGGTAGACCTAGAGCAGGGGCTGAGCACAGAGTTGTTTTCAGATTGTCAAAGGTTGCACGTTGCTCATCATTCAGAGTGATGTGAGTTTTGGAATTTGGGCTGCCTTTTAGCATGTCATTCAGTGGTTGTGTGAGTTCTGCATAGCCCTCCACCCAGGCCCTGTTGTAGTTACACAGGCCTAGAAATCCACGTAGCTGCTTGATGGTGCTTGGTTCTGGAACATTCTTAATTGCAGTGGTTCGATCGACGGTAATCTCTCTCTTCCCCGGGGAGATCCTTTGTCCCAAGTAGATGACAGAGGACTGAGACAGTTGTGCCTTTTCACGGCTCACCTTGTGCCCTTTCTTGTGCAGATAATCTAACAGCAGCTTCAGATCTCTGTCGTGCTCTTCCTCTGTGCGTGACGCTATGAGGCTACCATCCTTATACTTCACCACCACGGATGTAATGTTTCGCATTCCAGGCGCTCGTAGGTGATGCCTCAGTGCTTGGTTGTACAGCGTTGCACTGTTGTGCAGGCCTTGGGGAAGGAAGTTGAATTTGTATTGTGTGCCATCATAACAAAAAGCCAGCCAGTCATGGCTCTCGGGAGCCAGTGGAACACTCCAGTAAGCATTCACAGCATCGAGCACCGAAAAAACTTTGTGTTCGGGGGTCAGTGAACTGAAGATGGTAGCCGGGTCTGGCACAATGGGTGTCAATTTATCCACGTAGAGGTTGGCGACGCGGTAATCAACGGTCAATCTCCATGTACCGTTTGGTTTTAGCACAGGCCAGATGGGGCTGTTTGAAGCGCTCTTGGTTTTGGAGATCACCCCTTGTGCTTCCAGTTCACGAATGACAGGCTTCAGTCATTTGATAGCCGCCCTGTTGATTGGGTATTGCTTGGTGCTAGGCGGTTGTTTTCCAGTCAATTTCACAGGTTCCATGACCAAATTTCCACAGTCCAGTTTGGTCTTAGCCCATATAGGGTGATCTGCCAGGTCGCTGAGTTGCAGGCGGCGTAGTCTGAAAGACACCTCTCCTTCATTGAAGTCGAGGGTGGCGTTGAACGTCAGCAGAACGTCCATGCCCAGCAGTGGCTCACAGATGTTATCCCCCACCCACAGGCAGCAGGTCACCTCAAGTGCCCCGATAGTGAGGTCAACAGGAACAGACTTGTGTAATTGAATGACTTCGCCGCCGGCGCTGTATGCTCTCCGAGTGATGTTTGTTAGGCGTCTGTTGTGTTTCTTTGCAATGGCTTTTGGCAACACAGTCAATTCAGCTCCAGTGTCAATTAAAAATTCCAGTTCCGTTGTTCCGTTTAGTGTAGCGTTCACGAAAAGAGATTTTGATTTTAGTTCCACAGCAGCAGCAATGGCTCGGATGGAGGGGCCTATTGGTTTCCCGAGACCACAGAAAGGAGATCGTTTAGCTTCTCTTGGTCCAGGCCATTGAGGCGACGCATCACTTCCTCCCGCGTTCGGTCTGTTTGGTCTCCCTCTTCCCCATCAGAGTGGGTTTTACGATCATCCCTTTTCCTCTTGATGTTATTCCCACTCTTCTGGAAATCAACCTTCCTCTTCGGCAGGCGGCAGGCGTTTGTCTTGTGCCCTCTCTTGTTGCAGTTAGAACAGCTCGGGATCTTTCCCTCCTTCCTGTCGTGTTGGACCTTGCCCAGCTGACGGTCTACTGTCATCATGCGAATTTGGGCCTCGACGTCACGGGCAATGTTGCTGGCGATCTGTACCAGATGCTTCACCTCAACGCTGTTCGCTTCCCAGTCCTGTTTCGCTATCTTGGTGCCCTTCTTTACCTCTGGCAGCAGGCCAGAGAGGAAGGCTGACTTGACAACTGCTACTGTGGACTCATAGAGCTTCATGGAATCTTCGACCATGCCTGAGTGCAGGACAAACACTTCAGCCCAACGTTTGTAGTACTCGTCCACTGTTTCCGTCGGTTTCTGGACAACCTCGGAGATCTTCTGCCAGTCGATGCACGCCCGGGCCTCTCGAGTCACCCAGTCCTTCAGCACTTGCCACGCTTCATTGATACCTATCATGGAGGAATCTTTCTTGAGGGCTGCGGCCACTTGTAGTCGTATGGTCTCAGCTTCCAGGTCACTCATGAGGGGGGCCAAGATCTGGCACCCGTCGTAAGGATGAAGAGAGAAAAAAATCTGTTTATCTTCGCAGCTCCATCCAGCACTTCATTCCAGAGTCGCGCGGGTGGGAAAATTGAGAAGACCATTTTTCAAGTTCTGCGGGTTTAGCGGGTATGTGAGTGACAACTTCGATTGTCTTTGGAGGAGGGGCTGTGACAGTCCTGTTTTCATCCTCCTCACCCTCCAGTCTAGGCATATCCTCACCAGCAGCCGTCTTTGGTTCTTTAAGCGTTTTTGTCTTGATCTTGGTATGGCTGCACGCAGCAGGGCTTGTTGTTCTTCCCGCAGCTGTCGCTTGGTTCTTCCAGGGCAAGAGGAAGGTGACCTGAGTGTGCTGGCTGTGGCTCCTCCTCTGGGGTTGGGCATGTTTGCCCTGTCTCTTCTTGGCACCTCCTCTTCCTTGTCTTCCCAATCATCCGATGAATCCGAGAGACTGTCCTCGGCCCATGACACAGCCCTGGGCCGTGCAGCTGGCACATGTGATGGTACCGGTGGAACAGCAGGGGGCACCACGTAGGGCACCGCCGCGGGCACTGCATATGGTACAGCAGAGGGCCCAGCAGGGGTCAGTGCAGGGTGCGCTGCAGGTGGAACACCAGAGGGCATCACATGTAGAACTGCAGGTGGGCCACAAGGTGGCAGCACTGGTTGCATTACAGTCAGGACAGCATGTTGACCCACAGGTGTCAGCACCGGGTACATCGCATGTGGAAAAGCCGGTTGGCCAGCAGGTGGCATTGCAGGATGCACTGCATGTGGAAAAGCCGGTTGGCCAGCAGGTGGCATTGCAGGATGCACTGCCTGTTGAAGAGCAGGTTGGCCAGCAGGTGGCATTGCAGGATGCACTGCATGTTGAAGAGCAGGTTGGCCAGCAGGTGGCCGTGCGGGTTGGGCTGTAGAGGTCACCACAGAGGGAGAGACAGCTGGACTCAACTGGGAGGGGCCTGACTTACTGTCTTCCTGCAACATATTGAGTTGTGGGTACAGCGGAACATACCTCCTGCTCCGTAGTAGTTCGACTTCTGCCACAAGAGATAAGACTCGCTTCTCTAACTCCCCCACTTTCCCCTCAGCTGCTCGCCTGGCCCGCCTTTCATTCTTAACTTCCTCCTGCGCCTCTGCCAGTCTAGCAGTACGTGACTCTATGTTACGCTGGTAATTAACCCTTGATTGTTCGGCTTCCTGTTTTCGTAACTGAGCCATCAGAATCATGGCCATAGCCACCTTTGATTTCTTTTTAGTAGTGAGCCACTTTTGGTAAACCTTTAGCACATCATCTGCGGCCCACCCACATCCTTGAACCTTAATGTCTTCGTCTTTACTTAGACGGTTTTCAAATTCCCTTAAACCAAATTCCTTTTCAAGCTTGCCGGATAATACCTTGATCATCTCGGCTCGGCCCACGGCCGATAAACTTTCAGTGTTTACCGTACTGGTGGATGGTACGGGTTGTGCGCTTCTATTCGGCCCACGTATTTTGCTGAAAAACGACATGGTTGCCAAAAAGGTTTACACACAAAAAAAAAACCTCTATCACTTTTGGTCAGAAAAAAAGTCACACTTTGTTTCGAGATTTAGGGTTGAAAAAAAAAACTCTTTCTCCCCCACTATACTGCCTGAGCAGAGCGGAGAATAAGGAGAGAAAAAAACTCGCCACACACCCACTGTGGCCATGGGCAGACAGAGAGAGAGAGAAAAAACTCAGCGTGGCGTTATCCCCCCCCCTGTTCTCCCTCTGTCTCAGCTTCAAGGAAAAAAACTTTCCTCTCAGCAGACCGGAAAAGCACTGCGCATTACTCCCCACGGCCTTAGATTTTAGAAAAAGATTTTACTCGGACCGAAAATCCTTTAAAAAAAAAGGTACTGTGAAACTAGTCTTGGACTAGAAAAAGATTTTACTCGGACCGAAAATCCTTTTTAAAAAAGGTACTGTGAAACTAGTCTCGGACTACAAGTCCTTGCGCGCTAAGCAGATTCTATCCTATGTAATAATACAGGCTACTTATTGAAAAAATGGCATTCCAATTTAGTACCTGGGCCTGTGGTCTATTGTCGTGTTAGTTAAATTCATTACATTCATCTGAAAATAAAAGATGTGCAAAATTCTCTCGATCAGCTCTCGACTCACCACTCCGGTATTACTGGATTAGAACCCTCATCTTGCAAAAAACATGCAAGGAAGGTTTATTCATTTGGCAATGGCAGCCAAGTATTAACCATTTTTCATTTTACAAAACGAAAACCTTTTGGAAAAACATTTTGCAAAGATCAAAGATTACTTAGGCCTTTAAAACATACACCAAAGGTCCATTGAGCTCATTAACCAGTGATGTAAGGTGCTACTTAATACGATTAACTACGTGTCAGTCTTAGGTTATGTGTTGCAGTGAGCTATAGTGTGGTTCTTTAAGGTGTGTCAGAGTTAATAACATAGACTCATCAGTAGCTCACCAATTTTAAAACGTCGAACGGGTACGCGTCCGCACTCGTCTTCCCCCAAATTGGATGAGCGCACTTCTTCCAAAAAAAGGTAGGTTGGCAGGCCAGCTGCTTGTCTAGCCTCTGGAACAGGTCTTGTTATTCTCTTCTCATCCGGGTCACGGCACCATCTGTTAGATTTTGGAGGTGTTCCAAAATTCTCTTCTCCAACAAAAATTGAAGGCTGAATACTCTGCGTTGTGTTTTAGTTGACTCACTTACAAAAATAAAATAAGTCTTGACGTCTTCGTAATTAAAAGGGTCAAATCAGGATACAATTTATTGTCGAAAAACTGAGATTACAAAAAGTTTAGAAAAAGAAAAGAAATGAAGAAAAATAGAAAAATAGAGTGTAAAAGAAAATGACAAAGTCTCGTGTCGAAGTAAGGTTCTCAATGAACAGCATCCTATATCGCGAAAAATGACAAAGGACAAAATGGTGGACCACGTTTATATAGTCCACTTCTAAATCAGACACGTATACTAAAAGTTGACACGTATACCAAAATTGAGTGTTCTGACACGTATGCTATAAATATTAAAACATACAGATGGCTCCTGTTTGTCTCAGAGGCCCTCTGTAAGTAGCCCAAGGTCTTCTGCAGGCACCCCTTATCAGACACAGCAGGCCCAACTATCAACAAGCCCACTTCTGTGGCAGAGACAGAAAGACACTCAATATTGAAACCTCCAACAGTGTATGCTAAACCACCTGTTTGTCACTGCAAAGGCAGTATAATTAATCCAAAATTCTACAAGACTGAAAAAAAGGAAAACCTAGGCCTCTAAATACCCCACCAATTACCATCTGATTGGCTGAACCCAAAGCATACAGAGCACACAGATTGGCTGAAACACAAAACATAGTAATTCAATAATTGACCGGAGATATGAGAATTACATAATCGGCCAAAATACCTGCTGAGCTTAGTCTACCAATGAGATTACAATTGGAAAAGATTGTATGAGTCCAGTAGCCCCTTAATGCGTGTCGTACCTCCAGTGGCACGCTGTAATAGACATTGAAATGTAACTACCATAGCACTACAATACTATGACACAACACAGGCCCTTTAGTAATGCACCACAACTTGGTCATTACCATACTGGTAACAATGAATTTATAAAGCCGCGCCTTAAGGGGTTAACAAGAGGCATAAACAAAACAAAAACAGTATTCAAAGTGAAGATTACTGAGGTTTGGTATGCATTTTAATGGTGATTGAAATTTTTACATTTTAAAATATTTTTTACCTTTATTTCCTCTCCTTACTGTAAACATAAATTACATAAGCATCACGAAAGGGACAACACTCACCCCTGCCACAATTAAACTTTCCCTCTTCCAAGGTGGAACCTAAAAACATAGCGTGATGTGCACGCTTCCTACAGGGAATACATGCCAGACGGACCAGGGAGAAATCTGTGTTGGCCTTGCTAGGACGTGAAATGCCCAGTGATTGGATACTCCGCGGAGTTCACTTACGAGGATCCAATCACTGGGCTTTTTCACGTCCCAGCAAGGCCAGGATCCTTGACTTTAAGATACGGACTTAAAGCGATGTTTCGGAGTAGATTCACCCTAATGCCATTTGAACCTTGACATTAATCCAGTA
Source organism: Engraulis encrasicolus (assembly GCF_034702125.1). Classification (NCBI taxonomy): domain Eukaryota; kingdom Metazoa; phylum Chordata; class Actinopteri; order Clupeiformes; family Engraulidae; genus Engraulis; species Engraulis encrasicolus. The sequence continues at coordinate 14,588 of NW_026945885.1, forward strand.
GTCAATCCGAACTGTTTTCTGGCTTGGGCAAATATTAGCAGAGTTACCGAGTTATTGTATGGTTATTCCGAATAGCTTGGCACAAGCGCGAATGGCCCTGACAGTATCTCCAAACGTACCCCACAAAAATCATGTCATGACGCTCAACTTCTACAGTAGTACAAATATGGTCTGTACTAATAAAACGAAGCATTTGGAAGTTTGTAAATAGTCCAGGAGTTTATCAACACAAGCCGAATAGCTTCTTTGCTGCTAAGTCGGTAAGCTTTTGCAGTTCCTTTTGGGTGCCCACTACGGGGCGAACATGGGCAAGTGAAAACCCATTGATATCTATTCACTTGCTTGCTTTAGCAGCAGAGAAGCTAGAGTGGACACCTGCATATCTTTGTCAAAATTGTGAATTTCATGAAAATTCTTTTTTTGCGTGTTTTTTGTTTGGGGCTTAGAAGAAGCATTGAAAAAAATCGACCTCTGTGATTTAATAATTCGTACATGAAAGGGTTAGAAAGGAGTAGTAACAAGTGTGAGTTCGAGAGAAACTTAATTGCAATGGAATGGAGAGTGAAGCTGAAACAGTGGGTATCGTACTGTTCGCTAGGGTGTTTGGATTAATTTAACGGTAATACTGTGTGGTGTGTCGCTAATGTTTGAACTCACCAAGTAGATGCTGCTGCCGGTACAAGGGGGAAGCATGTAATTATCTTGCTGGTGTGGCTATCGGTGTGGTGTATGCTGGGTACTATTGTAGTGTATGAGTGAATTGGAACGATACGTGTGTGTGTGTATATATATACCGTAAATCCTCTATTATTGGCCGGGGCCTGTATTTACTCAAGTGCATTCTTGGACCAGGCCATAATTGGAAGGAGGCCAGAATTAGAGACAGGCCAATATTCCTATTTAAGCAAAACAGACTACCAGTGGAATGAATAAAACCACGTGTCTACCGTATTTTGAACCAGTAAAATACTTGGTTCGTTTATTGAAAAAGTAGGCTACAGTTACCATACCAGTTACGGTATTTTGCGAATGACTAGGAGACCATCGTCGGTCCATTTTTTTACTCATGAGGCGTGTCCCTTCCTCCCTTCCTCCTGTTTGTCTTTAATCCCATTCTCGCCTTGAGTTTATGGACACGAGATGCGGCAACAACATTGACATTGACGGTCGTATTCCAATATCTGCGGCTGTTTCACTCCCTATTTTACCCCCAGACTTCGCAAGGCAAGTTGTTTCTTGCTGCAGCCAAATGTCGGGGAAATATAGCCCACAATTTCTGTCTCCGGTCCGTGGCCTGAAGCAATCTCTATGTGTGATCGCACGTTACTGAAATATGAAGGTTAAGCGAAGTAGCCATATTATTGTCTAATACTGTAGCGTGCCTATTTTTCCTCCACTGGCAACGCATAGTAAAAGTTTAACCGCCAAATGCATTTATGACGAGGGCTCTCACAACTTTGCAACCAAGGCAAAATCTCTTTCTGTATGGTCGCGCTCCCTCTGCCTCTGGCTGTATTCTGGGCTCGTGTTGTTGCTATAGGTTACCCACGCGTCTGCAGGAAAGCTAGAGAGAAGCTGCGAAGCGGTCGCTCAGCTGATATTAACACACTGCTCACATGTAATAACTAGTCTTTGGCGTGTGCACCGTTTGTTTTATAGTAGCAAATGAGTCCTTTTTCGGAGTGAGGAACAATGTCTAATGTTAACCAGCTAAATGATTACAGTTGTGGATTTTGAGAACAACGTGAGATATCCGGTAAACGGAAAACAAATCATTGATTCTATTTTTAGACCCGGCCTGTACAAGAGACCGGCCCCAATTTACCTCCGCCGACCGCGAGACCGGCCAATATTAGAATCCCGGCCAGTAATGGAATACAGGCCACAATTAGAGGATTTACGGTATATATATATCAGGGCTTGACACTGGCACCTGCCAACCGGCCAAATGCTGGTGAAACTTGGCTGTGGCTAGTAACAATTTCAGTGTCACTAGCCAATTGCCTCATCTATTTTGCCCCTTGTGTATCAATTGTTTGTATTTAAAGGAACAGACCACCCTTTTTGATTTCCCAGCATTATTCATGAATGTGCATATCATTTTCTTCTCAGTGTTTTCAGTACTTAGATTTACTGGATCAGAATTATTAGCATAGCTCAGCATAATCACTGGAAGTAACTGGTAACTTTAGCATCAAGCCACAAGTGATCACTGGACGCAATTAAATTGCCGTTTTACACTCTGGTAGATCTTACATTCATTTTAAAGTGGTTAATAAGTACATTTGATGATGTTTTATTTTGTACCATAGACCTGCATTGCTATGCTTAATTTGGCCATACTGTTAAATAAGGCAATACAAACACATAGACAAAAATGATATGCACATTCATGAATAATGCTTGGAAATACTGCAAATATGTGAAAATCAAAAAAGGATGGTCTGTTCCTTTAAGTTAAATAAAAATCTCAGTTACTCTCTTTCTATTTGTTTGATTTATTTCCATGTACAGTAGAAAACTATGCACTCATCTTCTTGCCTTAGCAACTTTTCTTCTGAAGTTAGATGTACGGTATCATGATAAATAAAAAAAATAATATCAAAATTGTGGCTAATAGAATAGCTGAATGGCTAGTGACTCGGGAAAACCCCCAGCCACAGTGGCCGATGGGTGAAAAAGTTAATGTCAAGCCCTGATATATACATACATACATATATATATATATATATATATATATATATATATATATATATATATATATATATATATATATATACATACATACATACATACATACATACATACATACATACATACACACACACATGCCATGACCTCATTCTCATGTGCATTTCGTTTCCATACAGTATTCAGTTAATACCATTCATTCAAATCTACTTTCACAGGATGACTACTCGTCTGGTGAGGAGTACAACCCATCCTCTCTATCAGAAAGTGAAAGCTCAGAAATGGAGACGGAACGAAAACAGAGCACACACATCCAGAGTGACTCAGAGGATATCTTAAAGGATATGCCGATGGATTTTGAATCTGCGGCAACTCTCCAGGAAAGTGGAAGCTCAGAAACGGAGACCGAACGAAAACAGAGCACACACATCCAGAGTGACTCAGAGGATATCTTAAAGGATATGCCGATGGATTTTGAATCTGCGGCAACTCTCCAGGAAAGTGGAAGCTCAGAAACGGAGACAGAACGAAAAAAGAGCACACATATCCAGAGTACCTCAGAGGAAAGCTTAAAGGATATGCCGATGGATTTTGAACCAGAGATGTCAGAGTCATGCTTGCATAAAAGCAATGATGACAATCTTGGAAAGGGCACAGTGGGAATGTTTGTCCACAATAAACCTGAAAAAATGAAAGACCTTAAAAGCCAAGTGAACTATTGTTTTGTATGTGGAAAACCTCAAACTAAAATTGCACGTCATCTCCAAACACATTTGAGTGAAAATGCTGAAATTGCGCAGGCATTCCAGGCCGCCAAATCATCAAAGGAGAGGAAGATTCTTCTTGAGAAATTACGCAACCTTGGCAACTTTAAACACAACACTGATGTTAAAACCACAGGCTCAGGCTGCCTTAAGGTGAAAAGGAGCTCAAAAAAAAGCAGTAACCCTGAGATGTATGACTATTGCCTGTACTGTAAGGGTATGATGGCCAGACAAGAACTTAGTAGACATATGAGAAAATGTCCCCTAAGGCCCGATGTGAACACTGAAGAGAGGGAGAGGGTTCCTGCCATCGCATCCAGTCAATCTACAATGTCACAGCCAATTTCTAGCTCACTTTGGGCAGTTTTGGGCAAAATGCACAAGGATGAGGTGAGCACTGCCATCAAGAATGACCACTACCTCCTGCAGTTCGCCCAGTCCCTCTTTAATAGGCACGGAATTGACCCAGCAAAGCATGAATATATCAGACAGAAAGTGAGGGAAGTTGGCAGGTTACTGGTAACACTCCGCAAAACAACTCAAATCTACAATTTGGAAGAATGTTTAAAACCAGCGAACTTCATGATTCTGACCAGTGCTGTGAAGACGGTTTCTGGATTTGATCCCAAAAATAACATTTACAAATCCCCAAGTTTGGCCTAGGGTTAGGACCCTAGGATATTGCGACTTGGTTATTTGAAGAGTAGTGATTTCTGTCTTCCATGTGATCTTCCGGTGGAATGGGTAGATGGAGCCGTCAACATTCTTGGTATCCATATACCCCACAATATTGAAGAAATATCCTTAATTAATTATAAATGCAAGTTGGGTAAATTAAATTCCATTTTACAGCCATGGCAAGGTAATCATCTGACTATTTATGGTAAAGTAACACTTATAAATTCCTTAGTTGTGTCTCAATTTACGTATTTAATGTTAGCACTCCCTTCACCTCCTGAAATCTTTTTTAAAGAATATGAACAACAAATATTTAAGTTTATCTGGAATGGCAAAAAAGATAAAGTTAGACGAGCATATCTATATAACGATTATGAGGTAGGTGGTACGCAACTGTTAAACCTGAGAGCAATGAATAAATCATTAAAAGCATCTCTCATACAAAATTTTTATTTTAATCCAGACTGGTTTTCAAGCAAATTGCTAAGAAACATCCATCCGTTGTTTGAGAAAAAAATGTACCCATTTTTACAGATTAGTCCAACACACTTTAATAAGATGGAAAGCATTATACAGAAAGCTTCTAGCTTCTTGATGGAGGCACTGCAAAGTTGGCTTCACTTTCAGTATTATCCGCCAGAAAAGGCTGAAGATATATTGCAACAAATCTTGTGGCTTAACTCTAACATTTTGAGTGGAGGCAAAGTTATTTTCTTTAAACAAATGTTCATTAAAGGAATTACTTTTGTGAATGACATTGTAAACGAGAAACATCAAATACTCTCATATAAACAGTTAAGAGACAGGTATGGGGAGGTATGTACAACTCAACAATACAATCAGTTGACTTCTTCTCTATCATCAAGGTGGAAGCAAAAAATTAAAACGAGCAGTGAGAGTAATTTAGTGTGTAGACCAAATATAAAGCAGAACAAATGGCTAAATCAAACAAAAATAAACAAGGAAATATATAAGTTTTATTTACATACAGATAAATTGGTTGAGATCCCATGTAATATTTTTGATAGCTGGGAAAAAATGATTGATTCTCCGCTCTTATGGAAGAAAATCTTCAATAATTTGTATGAATCATCATTAGATATAAAAATATGTTTTTTTTCAATACAAATTAATTTTTAAATACTTAAACATCAAGAAAATGCTTCACATTTGGGGTATAGAAACAAATCCATTGTGTCGCTTCTGTTTAGAAGAAGAGGAAACTCCAGAACACTTATTTTGGTATTGTCCTTTAACTGTTACACTCTGGTTTGAAATAGAACGTTGGCTGTTAAAATACAACATCAGTCTATGCTTGGATCTCCCTACAGTGCTCCTGGGCGATGTGGCAAATGAAAGCCAAGCAATACAAAATATAATAATTTTGTTGGGTAAAGTATTTATACATAAACCGATGGATTATAAAAAGTTGAAAATAAGAGTCTTTAAAAATTATGTCAGATATTATTGTAAAATAGAGTGTATAATGGCTTGTGAAACAGGTAAAACAATGTATGCAGATAGGTGGTCTAAGATAAAACATGGAGAAGGATGGCTTTAGGTACCTTCATTTTATTTTATTTTTCTTCCTTTCTTCTTTTTTCCCCTTTCTGTTTAGTTCAAAAATTAATAAGGTATAATTTCTAAGCATATCAGCGCAAAAGTAAATTATAATTCCTTCCTGGGATGGGGGCGGGGGTTTTGGGGGGGAGGGGGGGTAGTAGTGTTGTTTAATTAATATATAGTTTGACGTGTTGGGGGACACTCATGTTTGGTTTGTATTTTTTCCCTGTCTTTATCCTTTTATTATCCTTTATTGTATATTACATTTTGCTTTTAAAAGAAAAAATGAAGAGAAATTTAAAAAAAAAAAAAAAGGAAGACAATATAGGTCCCCCATAAGGGGGGGTGGTGGATGGGTTAAAATAAAAAAAAAAAAAAAAAAAAAAAACACCCTCAAACCATAATGATACAGTACCACTTTCATGCATGATGGTGAGGAGGGTGTTCTTGGGATCATATGCAGTAGTTCTTTTTCTCAAAACATATTGAATTGTATTAATGCCAACCAGCTTGATGTTGGTTTCAAATGACTACAGCAGCTCCTTATCATATCCTAAATCAGTCTGATGTTCATTGGCAAACCTCTGGAGTACTGCTCAGGTTCTTTCTGAAGTAGGGGTACCATGTGTGCACTACAGGATTTTAAGCTTTTGTGGCATTAAGTTCTACCGTAAGTTCTCAGTGATTTTGGTCCCAGAAGCTCTGATATCATTGCCTAGTTCATCCCATACCATTAAGTTCTACCGTAAGTTCTCAGTGATTTTGGTCCCAGAAGCTCTGATATCATTGCCTAGTTCATCCCATACCGGTCTAGGGTGCTTTCTTTCTGTTTTCCTGATAATTGAATCCCTAAAAAAGGCCAAATCTTCTATAGAACCCCAGCCAGGCTGATGGATAGTCATTTTGTATTCCATACATTTTGGAGGAAATGCATCAACAGATGGGTCTTAATACCCAGTCCTTTGTTCAGGTCTAAAATCTTGCCTGTGTTTTCCTTTGACTGCTCTTTGACCTTTCCCATGTTCATGAGGTTAGAGTCTGATTGATAAACTCATACTATGGACTGATTGTGCTGTTTCAGTGTCTTTTATGCATCTTAGTATGTACAGGTGTCCTTAACCCTTTAAGCGCCAAAGTCGCAGAATTGCGACGGTGCGTCATCATGAACGAAAGCGCATGTAGATCAAACCAGCGGTCTTAATAGAGTTCATCCTCCCTACCAGTAGTTGGCAGACATGCTACCCTTTCAAACAAGACTACGATTGCGTCATTTTGTAGTTCACAGAGTCTTTGGTGAAGCAGTAAAAGACGCGACAAGTGACGCGACAACAAAATGCGGAAGTAGCCACTTTGCGTCTTTGACTCGAGGCGTACGAGTTGGATTTGTGTTGTTATCAGTGAACTATCAGCGAGCTATTTCATCATGGCTAGTGAGAAGTTGAATCGTGGTGAAGTTCTGGGCATGTTATTTGACTATTCTGACTCCGAAGGACAGTTTTTATCTCACGAGGAGGATAATGATCGGACGAGCACTCTTTGTTTACCGTGGCGAAACTTCCGAAGGCAGTGATGCCGACATGCGAAGCAAGGATGTTCTCTAAGCACACACACACATTGACACTCATTCGGTGACTTTATCCGATCTCAAAGGAGTCGGTGGTAGTGGCGAATGCAGTCGTAGTGTCCATACAGGTATTGGTGGAGGAATTAGGGGTGAGAGAAGTGGGTCTGGTATGTTAGCTTGGGCTCCCTCCATTCAGCCCCCGGTTATGCGGGTAGCCACCTATCCGGACGCAAACGCAATAATCCTGGGATCAGACAAACACTGTTCACCAAGCAGCACACACACACTCATTCTGTCCCTCTTTCTGACTTCTACTGGGTGGATGGCAGCGGCGAACGTGGCCATATCTCCGTATGGAGAGGTTTTGGTAATAGAACGCACGGTAATGAGAAGACGCATAGGCAACCCTAAAACATGAATGTTTTAGACTCGTTGTTGACAATCAGACTGGTCACAGCGTTTTGACTGTCTTTGTAAGAGTTATACAAATCAGTAAAACAGCAAATAGAGACGAAAGAGGTGGCGATATATTTCCCTCAAACGGGGGAGAGGGTGGAAGGGCGCTGCGCTCTCCACGCGAGGGGGCGGGGATTGTGTTCCTGATCGGCTTCAGGTGTCAGGCTATAACGTAGCCTAATTACGTTGGACACAATACTATGGACATGATACTTGTGATTTCATACCCATTATGTTGACAGTTTGCCCATTAGTTTTGTGAAATGTAAGTGACAAACTGTAGAAGCCACTGCTAGACTGTGCCATGATCAACCATTTTACTGCCTATACAGCGCCTGCTCCAAAGGCCATAGTAGGCTATACAGATGTAAAAATAGGCATAAATATGAATTGAATATGTGTGCTGACCCTTTCTGTGAAAGTTTCACAAGGTAAAAAGGTACAGGTTACAGATACAAACATGTTCGGCCCTCATGGCAAAAGTAGTAATTGTTGCATTATATATTTCAATATTATTGCATTATATTATTGCAATATTACAATATATACTATATATATTCTGCCTAAAACTACTTATTTCCTTGACCATAGTGTATGTGCACTATGTGATAGTAATGGAATGTCAAATATTGCTAAATAAATTCAATAATCTATTGAAAATTATCAATATTTTCCCAAAAATATTAAAAATTCAAAATGGCCGCCACCATATGACGTCATAATATGCAAATTAGGTATGCATATTTACTCCCAAAATAATCTTGGGGTCATCCCCAATATTTGTCTAATTGACAGTCAAGCTCTATCTGTTACCAGTGTCAAGCCACAGTCATTTGAATTTATCATGCCAACATTCAGCTTTTTTGAAAAATAAATTGTGGCGCTTATATACTATATATATTCTGCCTAAAACTACTTATTTCCTTGACCATAGTGTATGTGCACTATGTGATAGTAATGGAATGTCAAATATTGCTCAATAAATTCAATAATCTATTGAAAAGTATCAATATTTTCCAAAAATTATTAAAAATTAAAAATGGCCGCCACCATATGACGTCATAATATGCAAATTAGGTATGCATATTTACTCCCAAAATAATCTTGGGGTCATCCCCAATATTTGTCTAATTGACAGTCAAGCTCTATCTGTTACCAGTGTCAAGCCACAGTCATTTGAATTTATCATGCCAATATTCAGCTTTTTTGAAAAATAAAGTGTGGCGCTTAAAGGGTTAACTCAGATGACAAGTTGACAGGAAGTGTCTATCTGGTCTGTCGGACCGGAATTGTTATCATTTGGCAGGGGATCAAATACTTATTTGCCTCAGTGAAAAATAAATTAATTAATATATATTCACTTAATTAAAGTTAATTTCTAGATTTTTGTTTTGATATTCTGTCTCTCCATATTAGAATACATATTATCATTACATTTATTGACTGATCATGTCTTTATTAGTAGGCAAATCAACAAAATCAGCAAGCGATCAAATACTTATTGGACTTACTGTATATAAATATGGGCACCCTAATGAGGGTACATTAATATGAAGTAGAGCTCACCTTTGAAGGAACTCCAGAGTCATTAAAACCAGTTTGTGCTGCAGTCAGCCTGCTCCAAGTGGAAAACTAAAGATATCCTATGCAACTTTGAAATGTAAACAAACTATAGCGGCCTCCAGCGGTTCTCCTGAAAATTTGCATTGAAGGAAAGTAGATAGACATTGACTTCGAGATTATATGTGAATTATATTTCTTTGTCTTCAGTAGCCTAATTAATTACACCCTTCCTAGCATTCAGCTCTAAGAGGCTTTTTCAATGTTCATATGTGCGATTCTCCCCCTTGCTTATAGAGTTCGATTCACACAAGAACAATCATGTTGCACTTCCCTAGATGGACGTTTCATCCACTTGTTCCCAGTAGATACCCCAATCTTTATTACACATTTCCAGAGCTATACTACATTTACATAACATTACAAGAACGAGGAGACAAAATGCTACTGCTTATTTTCTTGTAACGGTAATAAAGATTTATAAATAATAATAAAGATAATAAAGAAAGCGTTTTCAAAGCATCTTGTGGTGTTGAAAGTGAAAGTGGATATTTATCCAAAGCCTAGGCAATAGCAAGGTAAGCCGGCTAGAGTTAATCACGTTATCTCCTCTTGGTCGGCAACATATATTTTGAGGTTCGCTCGGCTGATTGTGTCCTGATTGAGTAAAATGTGCGCCATCAGATTCCAACTCCTATACATTGGTAGCTTTGTAAACTAAATGAGGTGACGTGGGCTTTGAAGACATTGAACATTTCAGCATAATCAGACAGTTTGGGTAGGAGGAGGAACTTTGGCATTACATGAAAGGATGATCAAATCCACGTCTTTGCTCTATTGGCGTTCAGCTCTCTACTTTGAAGGGGCATTTCCAATGTTCACACAAGTGATTTATTTGCCTGTCCAAACCTTTCATCTCAATAAGCTCAACAATTTTCTGCAGTCCAATTCGTTGTTTTCACTGGTTATGCTAGCATGATATTTTACAATCAGCCAACAGCCAGGCTTTCATCGAGCTGCTGCTTAGCTAGCTAACGAAAGGGAATGGGTCTTGGTCGTTCTGCTCATAGCCAAGAAATCTACATGCCCAAAGCGGCTCATAGCGGCCAACTTCCAGTGCAACAAAACAAAGCACGCGGCACCACCAGGGAAAATTGTTACGGGGGAGAGACACCAGATGGAGTTGGAAATATTGCCATTTTCGCCATTACTGAAGTGAAGTTAGAAGTCCTTTGTGGGACATCAAGCCTTAAGGACTTGACAAACCCTTGACGACGAAGTTGTGAGAAGGGCTATTATCCGGCCGGATCATCTCTAATATTTAATCATACTTGTCAAACACTTGCCAATACCAGGCATTGATGACGTTACTGCATGAAACAAGGCTATCTTGTCACATTCTGTTGACTGGAAAGCAGCATGGAAAAAGCCTCCCCAACAGCATAAGTTAATCGCTAACAGCTCTATGATGTTACATCGATGGTTCAGAGTAGATTCACCATTTGAACCGTGATATCCATCCAGTTGTCCACACCAAGTGATTTCAACCTTGAGGTGAACATAAGCTGCGTTGTCGAGTTATATATTTTTATTCTGACTAATTTAGTACAAGCAGTAACGGAACTTGACAGTATCACCAAACTTACCGCACTAAAATTACATGCCACAACACCCAACTTCTACAAATATGGTCTGTACTCACAAAACGAAGTATTTGGAAGTTTGAAGCACAGTCCAGGGGTTTATTATCCACACAAGCCGAACAGCTTCTCTGATTGAAGTGCTGGGTTGACCTTAATTCCGTCAGTGGCAGTAGCCCGTATAAGTCATAACAAAAAGTTCCAGACGAGAGTATTAGAAACTGTTTTTACTGAATTGTGATAGGCTTATATTTTCATGTTAACACTTCAGAGACATTTTCAAATGTTGCCCTTTATCAATTAGACAATTTTAGTTATCAATACTGATGCTGTGTTCACTTTTCATTGAGAATATGATGAGTTTCGTTGAGGGTTTTAAAGCTGATGAAGGAAGTAACGTTGAGCCAGAAAGCTACTCGGCTTGTGTTGATAATGCTAACTCCTGGGCCATGTACAAACTTCCAAATGCATCGTTGTGCAAGTACAGACCATAGAGACTATATTTGTACTACTGTAGAATTTGTGTGTCATGGCATGTGATTTTAATGCTGTGAATTTGGTGATGCTGTCAAGTTCCGTTACCGCTTGTACTAATTAGCTACATTAAGCTAGTCGGAATAAAAAATATTTTAACTCGGTAATTAGGCTAATGTTTGCCCAAGGTTGAAAACAATTAAGGTGGACCACTGGATGGATGCCACGGTTCAAATAGCAGTAGGGTGAATCTACTCTGAGCCCTCGCTTTACATGTGTGGAGACCTTTTCCTGCTGGATGCAAACAGTTAATTGATGACTATTAGTCCACGTTTAGGAAAACTACGACCGACTAGAGCTGTGGTATAATCTGTGAGGTTAAACAGCTTGACGGACTGAGTGGAGACTGACTTGGGCTGCTGGTGTTTTACAGAGGTGGAGGAGTAGCATGGAGTTGAATTGTGCTCCTTAGCAACTGAAATGCCAGATTATGATGCACAGCAGAGGCATACGTAGGAATTTCATTACTAATTACATTTTGATATATTCCAGACATTAATAATGGTAGGCCTATGTCTTAGGAATTTGGGTCCCATTAATCATTTTGTCCCACCAAACCAGGTTGTAGTTGGTGTATGTGTGTAACCTGTCCTGATAGAACGTATGTCCTTTCAAACAGGTTGTACATAGTGTATGTGTATGATTGGTCCTATTAATCATTTTGTCCCACCAAACCAGGTTTTATTTGGTGTATGTGTGTAACCCGTCCTGATAAAACTCGTGTCCTTTCAAACAGGTTATACATAGTGTATGTGTATGATGACATCAGCGATGACATCATCGACCTTGTAAACCTCACTTTTCTTAAACAGGGGTCTACGAGGACGGACTCCATAAACCACCAAAAAGTCTGAAAAATAGGCATTTTTTTTAAATTCACATTTATGAAGACAAATCTTTTAATTTTAAGTGTTGTATAGGTTCTCTGATTGTTTTCATGATTTTTGATGTATTTCTTGTAGCTCTACCACCTCCAGAACCCGGTGTCCTCGTAGCCCTATGCCAGCCTAGGTTTGCGAAAAATTTCAGAAATTGTCCCCGTAGCCCGAGAAACGGGTATGTGTGTGTGTGTGTGTGTGTGTGTGTGTGTGTGTGTGTGTGGTGGTGTGTGCGTGTGTGTGTGTGTGGTGTGTGTGGTGTGTGTGTGTGTGTGTGTGTGTGTGTCTGTGTGTGTGTGTCTGTGTGTGTGTGTGTGTGTGAGTGTGGGAGAGGGAGTGACAGAGTAGTGTAGTGTGTGTGTGTGTGTGTGTGTGTGTGTGGGAGAGGGAGGGACACAAAGTGTAGTGTATTTATCTCCAGAATAAAATAAACTTTTATACAGTAATAACAGTAATAATTAGTGTTGATCTGATCCGATTTAGCGTTAGGGTTAGGTGTATAGGAAGTTACAACGCAATGCCCCCTGAAAAGTGAATAAACAACTTTTACAGGAGTATAGCACTACGAGGGAGAAGCGTTGCCACAGATTGGTAATCCTTAAGCTTCGGGATAGGTTTATTAAAGTTTTGACTCAAAACTAGAGACCTCAGTATCATCAGAATTGTAATACTTGTTGTGAGAAGGAGAAATGTGTAAAATTCAAATGTTTTAATAATATAAGGCCCATTCACGGTAGTTTCTAGAAAACCGTGCCATAGTTGGGGACCTGTCGTCAGCAGTGCGCCTACTGTGTCATCAAAAACTGTTTAGACCACTTAAGCACTGTGGGTTAATGAAAGAAGTAAATAAGATATTACATAATAAACCTAAATAGGATTTATATTCTCTAGAGAGGGATAAAATTAATGTTGGTCAAATTAGATGGTTGTTATTGGAAAACCAGGAAAAATGTATGAAGAATATGAAGAATATGAAGGATATGACAAGGAGAGCGCTCGTCTAAGCATCAAACCCAGGGACGGATTACCATTTTGTGGGCCCCTGGGCCTGCGATGACGCAGCCCCCCCCCCTCCCA
>NW_026945886.1:0-27951 GCF_034702125.1 Engraulis encrasicolus
GAGGACCCTTGGCAACAGTGTCACTCAGCTGTACCACAAGCTTCAGGAGGAGCACAGTGAGGCGTGGATGCAGCGTTCCATCCAGTACCTGACGGCTTGCGAGCCGTTCACAAGATCTGCAGCAGCGTCGTGCCGTGCCTTTGCTGATCCCCCGGCCTTACTCGCCATCCCTAAGCCCAAGTGGCTGTTGGCCGTGTATGCCAGAGATGTCCTCGGGAGGCTGACTGAGGTGAAGGCCAAAATCACCACCACGTTTGGATCTGTCCTCAAAATGGACTCCACAAAAAAGGTATTGCATCCCTATTGAAATCTGAAATAGTGTCTGAACATAATGTGGCACATGTGAATAATGCAGAGATATCAAGTTAAAATACTACTGGGTAGACCTGTTTTTTTTCCTGTAATAACACGGTGTATCTCATAAATTACAAAGGGGTAAATGGCGTAACAGCTATGCTATATCATGTGCTGGTGTTGTACTTACACCATGAAGTTGCTCTGGAACTATGTGTGCGAACAAAGTGTGAACAGATTTTGACTCTTGTGTTCTTTCGTCAACAGATTACTAAGAAGCTGTCCGGTGCTGCTGCAGGTACAGCCGCTTGGTGTACAAACGTGGGGAACGAGTATGGCCAAGTCCTCGTTTCGGTCCTGACAGCCGCCGAGGGACATGCTCTGGATGGGATGGCTGCGGGTCTAATGAAGCGCTACAGGGAGGCAAATGTAGCGCCACCCAAAATCATGTACGTGGACAAAGACTGCTGCAACCAGTCGGTGAACAAGATGTTCCCAGAGTGGAAGGACCTCCTGGTGAGACTGGACGTGTGGCAGTACGACTGTGACGATGCGCCTGTCCACGTGCATCTTCGAGTGGGATCCGGAGGACGTGGCTGCTCTCCGCAGAGCCAAGAGGTCGGAGCTCGCAGCGAAGGGCATCCAAGGCCTCTCAGAGGATGCTGTCAACGCCCGGGTTTCGAGGAGGGAGTTGGCGCTGCACTGCCGGAGGAGGACCAGAGGCGTGGAGGAGACCACGAGACTTCTAGATGCCCTCATCACGCTCTTCGACAGTCCGGCAGGTAAAGACACTCTGGGGGTTGCTCTGCTGGAGCATGACCGGATTCAGGGCATTTGGGCTCAGCAGAAGCAACATATCGAGTGCATCCAGGATCCGGACTTCCCCATCTACATCAAGACCGGGACCCTGAAGAAAGGCAGTGTGGAGCTGAACTGCTACCGGTGTGCCCGTGGCTCAACCTCCCTGGAGTCCTTTCATCTCCACCTCAACCGGTTTATTCCAGGTATTTCTACTTCTATTTTTTATTTCTAAAATTCCTACTATGTTAGTGTAATGTAACTCATTTTTGCTATGCGTTTGGTGGTAATGGCACTTTTTAAAGTCCATTTATGTTACTACATGGTACATTTGCCCTGGTATGTAATACGTGAATGGGAATCTTAAATGTTTTGTATGTATTTAACCATCAGGAACCAGTGCCAGTGATGTGCATTTCCAGGCGTATTTGCTGGAAGGACTGATGCGCTGGAATGACAACCGGATGGCGGACGCCATGAGGGGAGCACCCCCTCCTGTCCGCTGTTATGGCAGCAAGATGAAGGAGGCATTGGACCAGCTCAGCCAGAGAGTTCTGGGGAAACGCTGGGACGAGCACTACCACACCCCTGGAGTGTATACAGGTTAGAAATTACTTTCATTGTACAAACATACTACCGGCAGTTGGTTTCAGTGAGTACAGTAGAGTGCTTTATTGTCACTATATAAATACAGTGAGATGTTTGGAAGCAACCCACAGATGCCCAACAAAATTAAAGATATATTAACAGTGTAACTAATGTGGTAAGAAAAAAATAAACTATAAATTATGCTATCAAGTATTCACATGTCCACACACACACACACACACACACACACACACACACACACACACACACACACACACACAAACACAGAGTCTGTGATACACACAGTGTACCAATTCATATCGCTTTTAATGCATACTTAAATATGAGCTCTCTTATTTTGTTTCATGTCTTACAGGTGAATTGCTCGGGATTGAGTATTTATACAGTCAGACGGGCACATCCCTGATTCCTGCACACCAGGACCCAGAGGTGGAGGACCGGATGGTGGAGGAGGTCGCCGACGAGGACGTGGTGGACGAAGGCTTCGAGGAACCTGAGGACATCACGGTTCCGGTGCTGACTGTGCAGGACCCCTGCCGCAACATTGGAAGGAGGCCCTCAGCCACAAGCCCCCAGGCCCCACCACCACCTGCTGCTGCTGCCATGCCATCCACGCTAGGTGAAGGACTAATGTGCTGCTGCTGCGACACCACACACACACACACACACACACACACTGTTGGTAATTTGACTCTCCACAGTTTTATAACTACTCTTGTGCCTCAGGACCCCTGCTGTGACATTGGAAGGAGGCCCTCAACCAGAAGGCCCCAGGCCCCCCCACCACCACCACCACCAGCTGCTGCCATGCCATCCACGCTGGGCGAAGGACTGCTGCTGCTGCTCAGGTAAGACACCAATATATATATATATATACATGTTGATTGAATGTTGATGTTAATTCTGCTCATTATTGTGAAAATATTTAGAGAAATGATTTTACACTGGCCACCTGCACATGTTTACAAATGCACTTGACCATACTCCAATGTACAGTTAAACTTTACATATTGTAGCTTAACACAGTGACAGTATTTTTACACACGCACACACACACACACACACACACACACACACACAAACACTGCAATTGGACTCTCCACATTTGTATAACTACTCTTTGAAATTTATAGTATATATTTACACAAGTGTACTTAATAGGGCAGTCATGGGTGAGCTGTTAGGCCGTCAGACTTGCATCCCAGAGGTTGCCGGTTCGACTCCCGACCCGCCAGGTTGGTGGGGGGAGTAATCAACCAGTGCTCTCCCCCATCCTCCTCCATGACTGAGGTACCCTGAGCATGGTACTACAGTCCCACCGCACTGCTCCCCATGGGGCGCCACCGAGGGCTGCCCCCTTGCACGGGTGAGGCATAAATGCAATTTCGTTGTGTGCAGTGTGCAGTGTTCACTTGTGTGCTGTGGAGTGCTGTGTCACAATGACAATGGGAGTTGGAGTTTCCCAATGGGCCTTCACTTTAATGAATACCTTTTTAGGGACCTGTCGTTGGACCCGATGGCGCTCCAGGGTGGGACAATGTGCAGGACCTGGCTGTTTACCTAGTGGGTCTTCGAGAGGCTGCTTACCTCACCAATCCAGAGGTGACTGAGGTCATCCAGCTGTGGGCCGCTCTCCCCGACAGTGACAAGGCGCGGACCGACTACCAGCCACGTCACCAGGATTGTCTGCCACTTGGCCGCTTTAAGGCCCCAAAGCGGTCAGCAGTCACGCCGGGTGTGGAGAGTGTGAAGCGCTGCCTGATCGGACACCCTGGGGGAGCGGCTCAGTGGCCCAGTACCAGCTGTGTGGTGGAAGCCATGTGTGTACAGCTGTGCACAGGGTTGCAAAACCCAGATGGACAAAGATCCTGGACGACTACCACCACATCCGGGATCTCTTGATGGACAGCCCAAGACTGAACATAATGTGAAAATGAGCAGATAAGTCACTTCAAAACACTTCAAATACGCAGATTGGGTGTCATACTTAATCACTGATTCACTCATACCTCTCCAGAAAATCAACTTTGGCCTTAGGTGTATGTTTAGGGTCATTGTAATCATGGAAAGCAACACAATGAAAATCAATGGAGTTCAATGAGAGATGGTGACATATTGGCTATTCGTAGAGCAATACATTTTTAACTTCATGATGTAATCAATGATAAAAGCCCTCACACACCAGCAGCATGCATGCAGCTCCACATAAGAGCTGTATCCCTCCCATGTTTGACTTTAGGCACCATGTATTTTTTCCAAATTCTTCACCTTTAACACCAAAGAAGTCTCTCCCACTGTCTTGTCTCAAAAAAGCCAGCCAAGAGTATGTCAGGCCTAATTCTGACAAAAATGAAGGCTAATGGGACTCATACTCTGAAGTCAAGATCCCAAGATCAACCATTTTAGAACTGATAGCATCAAAACTGTATGGTGTTGGAGATGAAGAATATGAAAAAAGATAAATGGTGCCTTAAGTGAAACATATTACGGATACAGCTCTTATGAGGAGCTGCATGCATGCTGCAGGTGTTGAGGGCTTTTATCATTGATTAAATCATGAAGTTAAACATGTATTGCTCTACGAATAGCGAATATGTCACCATCTCTCATTGTTTTTCATTGTGTTGCTTTCCATGATTACAATGACCCTAAACATACACCTAAGGCCAAAGTTGATTTTCTGGAGAGGTGAGAGTGATTCAGTGATTAAGTATGACACCCGATCTGCGTATTTGAAGTGTTTTGAAGTGACTTATCTGCTCATTTTCACATTATGTTCGATAGGCGACAAAACTTTTGTCTTGTGAAAATCTGCCCTGTCTGTGTTCAATAAAGGGTCAATCTGTCTTTGGTGCATGAAATTTATTTTTGTACAAACATTTTCATTCGGGAGGGTTGTAGCTTTCATATGAGTGACTTCTGAAGCCAAGTGATTAATTGAAAGTCAGGTTATTAGCTGTTATTCCAAACAGATGGATAGGCGACAACTCTTTTGGAGACGGGTGTATTACTGAATCGCCACAGGTAGGCTACATCTTTTTGTAAGTATGATCGCATATCACATGGTGACAATGTAAATAAACCATGATTGCTTACCTTAAATAACCGTGTTGACTTCATTTGCAAGTACGTAGCTCCTCTGTTGACATATCCCAGCACCAAAAAATGGACAGCCGAAAAATGTCTGTCATTGGCCAGAAATGAGAACAGCGAGTTCCCCATTGGTAGAAAATGGACCGGCGCTTGTTGGCCATTGGCAAGAAATGAAGCGACATGCATTACGATTGGCAAGAAATGGAGCGGGTTAGCTGAACGTCCGTGTTTCAGGTAGGTAAAGGCATCATCTATCTATCTATCTATCTATCTATCTATCTATCATCTATATCTATCTATCTATCTATATGTCTTTGCTGACGTTTGTTTGTTCTTGTGGTGAAACCAATGGTAAAAGCAGGATTCCACATTTGTGGCAAATAAGTTTTATATTAATTTATTCCATTTATTCATTACAGTAAGTCATTGCAGCGAGGCACTGTCTCTCATTACAAATCCCTTTCCCTGTAGGCTCAAGACGTCCCTTTCCCTACTAGCCACCAGATGGAGCGGTTCATACCTGGTTACTATATCTGAAGTATATGGGTACAACTCAATATCTAATTTCCGGTCTTCTCCTTTTGCTAATGGCCTCATGATGCAAGGAAAGACTCGAGACGATAGATTCAACATCTCGCAAAAACATAATTCAAAGGTAATTTTCTCATTTGCAATTGCAATGTTGAATGGGGAAATGCCCTCATGACTTCCATTACAGTTGAAGAGCTACTCTGTCTAGGCTGACAGCACAGACATGTCATCGTTTTCTCTATGGAGGCAGGTCATCAGTGAAGCACGAGGCCTCAAGCAAAAGCAGAGGATGGGATGTTAGATGTTGGGTTGGGCCCATATAGGTCTACCAAATATTCTATGTCACATCATAGGCGTAACAGGTGGGATGGAATGGGGTTGTGTGCCCACCCACTTGTCATCCAGGCCAAACCAATCAGAAGGTTGTTTTTGTTTGACTGGCTGTGGAGGTATGAATGCCTTTTATTACTATGTGATTAAGGCTAGGCTAACCTAATTCTAATTCTTCTTTTTTTTCTTTTCTTTGTAAGCGGTGGGAATTTGCTTTTCCTTTTATTTCCCCCCGACTTACCCACCTTTATTACCCACCTTATTAGTTACCACTTTATATGCACAAAAAAGTAAAGAAAAATGTTTGCAAGCTGGAACTAAGTGAACAGACGAATATGATGACTTGAACAAACTTGCAATAAAGTATACATTAAGAAAAGGCTAGGCTAACCTACCTTTTTGTTCCTCTGCAGCGACCGATTTTATGACTTCTGGTTTTACCGCTGTTTCACATAGATGTTGACCTTATAAAACTAAACCATGATTAATCACAACACATGCCTCATTTTATCAAAGCAGTACAAATTATAGAATCATTGCTCTTGAAACCTAGTTTAAAAATAAAAGCCATTTCTACTTTTCCTTCAATTTCAATTGTAACAATGTTATAGTTGTTATATGTTGTATGCAGCATTTTATTGACCTATTACAGGCTATGCTCAGAGATGTTGGACTGTGTGACTATGTGGACCTGAGCAAATCTGGTAATATCCTTTTTATCTAATTTAATTTTTGCTAAGACTATTTTCTTTTACAGCCTTGGTAGCTGATGTCTTACATCAACTAATACTATAACTGTAGCTGCACTGTCAATGCACTAGTGGGCAGTGTGGTGCTACTATCATTCAGGCCAAGTTTAGATGTCAAATAAAAAATACAACAAACTAGAAAATAACACAAACAACACCAGTGAATTTTATTGACATGTAAAACTGTTACAGTTAGACACAACTGACACCAATCAGAAGATGGCTACATCAGTGCTTTGTAATTGCTATTTCATCCTCTTTTTGGCTCTCTGGTATTCCTCCATGTCATTCAAACCAAGCAAAGTCTGAATTAATAGCTAACCAATTTACCATCCTCCATTTCCTTATTATACTACTGGGGCAGATGGAGGGCTGTAAAACATTGTGCTCAGTTTCACCCTTTTGAAGGACATGCTGTCATTGGTTCAGGTTTACATAACACAAAGACATGACACAAAGAGAATAGACCATAGATGATAGACTAAACTAATCGTTACATTTTTGTTTTCAGTATCATGTGTTGGTTATAAGCAAGACGCTATTCATCTGTCTTTCAAATAAAGGCATGTTTCACAGGAACAAATGTGTTAATAATCCACTTCCACTGTCCAAACTAGGTGACTTAATTTCTTACAGTTATAAGGAAGTTACAGGTGTCATGGACTTTACCCCTTCAATTTACAATCCTGTTTTTACAATACAGCATCCAAACAAAAGGTGTGGTGTTGCTATATACAGTAAGCATTTCTTTAAAACAAGAGCAATCAGAGATGGCAACCCATCCCCCTGATCAATGCTGCAGGTGACTTTTGTGCCTGTGTTGGTGTGTGCTTGCCCAAACAGAGTGTGTGTACAGTAGGGCCTATACCTCAGTTTGGACAACACACACTGCGAGTATGGATACATTTCAGGGGGAAGGTACTGAACGATAAACACTGTATTGGTATACTCCACAAGAATAGTGTTAGTCTAAATTACTTTAATACAATAGGCCTATAGGGCAGCAATTCTACAGCTGAATTTTTCAGATTCATTTCATCATAGCCTATTTTACAGATGCATGACAATTTAATAGGTTGAAGGTAAATTCGCCCCCCCCTGACGTTGATGTAGCCTATGAAGAAGTCACTTGAAGCTGTATTTGTCTTCTCCATTTCAAGCTCAAACCTAGAAGATTAAGGATCAAGAAAAACACAGAACCATTTAACACATTGACTCCCATGCAGGTAAAATTACTTTTTTTTTTTTTTACTCCCATGCGTTGACTCCCTATTGCCCCTCTTTTTGTACACAACAATTGTATTTGTATGTTTACTAGTAGTGCACTCAGCGTCCAATCTATGGCACTTTATAGTATCCTTCACACAATAATCACACAAGACAGCACTTTTACATCGCGTCTGGCTGAGTACCTTAAACTTTCTGGGGAATAATGCAAGGATCCTTGGCCAGATCCTTACAATGGCGCCCAATCTGTGATCGGATTAATACTCTCGGATTTGGAAGTTTGATCGCTGACCAGATAAGTCTGACTGTTTGTTCTGTTTTTGATTTTTTTCCCCCATGATGATAAACTTAACGCTTGTACTGGATGAGAGCTTGCTGTCAGTGAGAAGCTATAGCATAGACAGCGACATAAACACTGCATTTCACATGGATCAGGTTTTTCTGTTGACTTCACATTGCACTAAATGATCTTTGGGATCTGTTTTTTAAGATATGTTTTGCCTTCTGCATGTAACTGAAGACTGATTTTAGTGGACACCTGCCTTGGTTTACTTAGGCTATAGGTCGGCAATGAAAGCACATGGTTTAGACCCACTAAGAGGTTAATGTCTCACCTTTCAAACGAGCCATGACACGTTTTAGTGGCCATATCACACAATGTGCTGTGGCTACAATTAAAGAAGGATCAGGAAGTGCGCTCAACACCTTCCCCTTGTAGTCTAATGCTTTACACTTGCTTAACTTTGTCAATGAATGAACTCAAATCTCAAAAATAAATGAATAAAGAAACACTTATCAGATTTCTTTTTGCTTTCTTAACCCTTGTGTTGTGTTCAAAAGCTGCATACACCTGCCATAAAATACCTAAAAACACTAGTTCTCATCAAATATTGTTTTTCATCTCATAGCTAACTTGGTATGTATTCATATCCATGGAAATAATACTTTATTTATTCATCTTTTTGACATTAGTGATCTTTTATTTTACATTATGCAAATCGTTTTTTAAGTTCAAAACTATGAAAACCAGCATAAATTCACTATTAATATGTCCCAAAATGATACAATTAGTGATTATGTTGTCCATGTATTGCAGCTGATATGAGAGTACAACAACCCCCATATTTGTTTTATTAGTTTTTCTCTAATATTAGAAAATATCATCAATAGTGATATTTGTGGTGTTCGGGTCCAAACCAGCCCAAAGAGATTCATAGCAGGATAAAGACCAAATGTCAACTAAATTAGTTTTTCAGTGCATAAAATCAATGTTTAAATATGTTGACTTGGTGTTTTTCAATATTTATATGATTTTAGTGTGGTAAATATACAAAATAACAATTCTGTCAGAGTCACAGCTATTCCGCCAATCTAATGCAAAGATATAGGAAATGAACACCTCAATGAACATGAAAAAAGTCACACTATTCATCTGAATCCACTATGCTATGAACATGGACCATTATCTCATTGCCACAAAAGCTTAATAGAAAGTATAAGACCAGTTCTACATGTTTTGTTTGCCATTATGAATTTTTGATACATTTTTTGGACAAAATAATGTGCAAAACATTATTTTGCAAACAAATGTGCAAAAAATCTCATTATATAATGCAGAAATGGATTCCCTGACCATGAAAACATATGAGTAGACACCAGAAATACATCTGTACTCCTTTCACAACAGGAGATATGACGTATTGTAGTGTAGGTGACTGTCCGGCGGCCATATTGGATTTCTAATATAAAAAAGCTGGCAAAAAATTTTTTAGGCAAGAAATATATTTTCCTCACCATGAATCACCAAACTGAAGACAAAGGGCAACCAACAGCTTTTCAGAAATGCATACAACAACCAAAAATCTATGCCGGGTCAATTTTGACCCGAACACCACAGATGTTTACTAAAATGATAACACATATTTTTTTTATGTTGAAATGATTGTGACTGAGGATTAGATGAAGCCTCATTCCAAGAAAATAAAGGAAAGTGTGTTTTTTCACACTAAAACTTGAAAACGGGTCAAAATGACCCGAACACAACAGAAGGGTTAATAGCCCGATTGAAACGGCAAAAAGAAATCTGATGAGTGCTTCTTTATTCATTTATTTTTGTGACTACAAATAAAACATCAAAAAATGGTTTAGAATCCCAGGATTAAACCAACATTCTGAAACTGTCAGTATTAAATGTGTGAAGTGCACACTTGTATTTGAGGTATACATCATTTCCTGAAGAGAATACTGCACATATTGTAGATGTGCATGCATTGACAGACAGAGTGTTGCCTTTGTGTTTGACGTTTCTATTTCAGTCCCTGCTCATTTTCAAGTGTCCATTGTGACATTATAAAGCAGAAATACAGTAGGGCCTATATGTCTGTTATGTGTCTATCTATCTGCCTTTTGCACATATTTTCCTGTGTATTTACACACTGACTGAATCAATTCACTAGAGGGTAAAACTAGCTGAGTTGTAGTGTGTAGAATTTAAAAGAACAAATTAAAACAGTTGGTGTTAATATTCATCTACAGACTTATTGTGATTTATTATTTATTTAGAATTGTAGATTTTTAGACTCACCAATGCATTGTTTCACCCCCTGAAAAAGTAGAAGATGTTCAAAAATCAGTCATTGCACATGTTGCCCATGGTAAGACATTTGTTATACTGCTTTACTGCTTTATACTAAGTTAAGGTGGACATACACTGTGCAATATTTTCAGCTCCTGCTCACACTGTTCGTGGGAATCGCAGGGTTTAAAAGTTCCCATCTCACGACTCACGTTCTCAAACTATATGAGCCGAGGGTCAGATGCGAGCAGACTGATCACACTATATGAAACGTTTTCAGGAACTGCAGATGACAAACATGTGGAAGGGAAACACGCATGCAAGGATGCAACCAAGAGCAAATCCTACTGCACTGTCAATTTGTGCCTTTCTGTGCATGGGTGTCCAATCGGGTCATAGCACTGATTGGACGACCAAGATTTCAAACCTTTTTTTTTCTTCTGAACATATGATTGCAGATTACAAGCTGGTTGTGAGGTAAAATTGCTTGTCGTTAACCCACTACACAATGCGAGACACGATTGACCTCTGATTGAGCAAAAAATCTTACCTGGCTCCTATCCCACCTGTAGGCTAGTTAGACGCAGCTTTGTGTTTTGGAGATCCACCAGGGGGCTCCAGAGCTTCACACACACAGAGGTCTGGTGAGAACCAGGCTACAAAAAAATCAGTCCAATTCCAAAAAAAGTTGTGCGACTGACAAAACTTGCACAGTGTATGCCCGCCTTAACATTTTACATTATATTTTTTTCTTTTAGCCTATAGCTATAGAGCTTGAAGGAGGAAGTGAGTTAAGGTGGGCATACACTGTGCGATATTTTCAGTCGTGGGTATTAAGCTCCTGCTCACACTGCACGAGGAAATTTCGCGATTTAAATGTTCATATCTCACGACTCACGTCCTCACACTATACGAGCCGACGGTCGGATGTGAGCAGAATGGTCCGACTGTGCGACACAACGGGCGTGTTTCCCGGGACTGCAGAGGAGGGAACATGCGCACCTGAGGTAGAGATGAGGACACGATCAAGAGCGAATCGCACGGCCCTATTAACTTGTGCATGTGTAGTGTCAAATCGGGTTGCAGCACTGCTTTAACTGTGCGATTTGCTGGCGAGGCACAACCAGGATTTCAAACAGTTTTGATTTTCTTGCAACCCTGCGATTGCACGATCGTGAGGCGAAATTGCTTGTCGTTGCCCCATGTACACTGCACGATGCGAGACTCACAATTGACCTGCGATTGAGCAAGAAATCGGCCCGACTCCCAAAAAGTCGTGCGAGTGCCAAATCGGGTCTAAAGTCGCACAGTGTAAGTCCAGCTTTAGTTCACAGGTCCTTAGCTGACCATCTAACAGCACGGTAGCGAGTAAATATCTTGTGTTTGCAGTCAGTATATGCGCTGGGTTACATAACATATATGCTGTTTTAGGAGCTAAATTTAGATTATTCATGCAGAAGTATTGATATTTTGCTCCGAGGCTGTGTGCATGGAAAATGTAAAAAAAAACACACTCTGCTAAATCGTTTGGTGTTTGGCGTTTGGTACAAAAAATTATATCTAAAAAAATACTAGAAACAACATATGTGAAGCCAGTGGCACAATTCAAAGGGGATTGAATTATCATTTTACACTCATTGGATTACATGCAAACATTTTCTGCTAAAAATGCAGTGAGGTCCCATGAAATCGGAGGATGTGACGTCACTTTCAAGCTATATTACACAGGTTGGCAGGAACAC
This sequence comes from Engraulis encrasicolus, assembly GCF_034702125.1. NCBI lineage: Eukaryota > Metazoa > Chordata > Actinopteri > Clupeiformes > Engraulidae > Engraulis > Engraulis encrasicolus. Next base: position 11,949 of record NW_026945886.1, read on the forward strand.
ATAGGGAGCCATTTTGTGCAGGACGATGATTGTGCAGTGCAGTATTACTCAGTGTCAATGCACGCCACACTCTCTACACCAACCAGATTTAAAAAACAGACTGTTACGCACGCAATGATGGTCAACTCACCGTATTTTCTTGATGTATATGTAGGCTCCTGCTCCCCCACCTGCTGCCAGTACTAAGATCACTCCCACTACTATTCCAGCTATAGCCCCTGCAGGCAGGCCTCCAGGGGGAGAGGGTAGGCCTAGCTCTGGATCTGTTGGAGCAAGCCAATATTTTCATATCTGATGAGTTCACTCATAGGGAAAGAATTTGTGTCAAAGATTTGCACTTCCAGATATTACAATATTAAATCGACATCAGAGGTTGAGATTGTTCCAGGAATATTTTGGTTGGAGAATGCTGCTCCACACATGCAAAAGGAATATTTTCGAGTAAAAAAAAACCCCAAATACTGACAATATTCTATTTTAAACAATAATAGGCCTACTCCCTGCATGAAACTGTGCTCAGTGTAAAGGAAATCAATGTTACTTGCAATAGGAGAGTAAAAGAATAGCGTTATTCATACAAAGCAGAGGAAGTGAAGAAAATAAATGTAGTGCATTTTCTGTTTAAGTCCATTTAATGTCAGGTGAGAAATAAATTAAGAATTCAGATTCAAAACGCTCCAAGTGCAGTTGTGATGATTTCACTAAAGAATAGGCAGTATTGAAAATAATAATAATAATAATAATAGGGCCTAATAATTCAATCTCATTTTGTTTGGGCTTGACTTGTAAATAACATTTCCATGACTGAGATTACTTGAAGTGAGATTATTAAGCGGGCTTGCCACGCTTATAGTATCTTTAGCAGGTCTGTAAAGATAAAAAATGTATCTCCTCCTAAGCCTTTCGAGATAGAGACACCGTTCAAACACTAAAACGTCTGGTTCGGTTTGGAGATGGTTTGGGTCCACATAGAAAACAATGGTGGAATGCTCAGAATGAAGGTTCCGTCCACTCTAGAGATCAGAGTGTAGGAAACTTTTTCATTCATATAACATCAACACTTTCACCTAGAAGTTTAGTTGAAACTTTGTTGGAGGGCTCTGGAAGATTACTCCAAATAGTGAAAAGATCATGTCCCATTACTCTTTAAATGACAGTGAAAAACCCAATGGCAATATCCTATTCATTTTGAAGTGTCTCTGTTAAGAGGTCAGCGCATCTGCCTCAAGAGGTCCATTTATTGACTGAACCGTTCAACCTACAAACTTAGTTCAAACATTGTTAGAAAGATCTGGGATATGACTCCAATATGTGAGAAGGACATGTGCCAATTCTTTTAACTTTTTTTAGTAACAGAGAGTTAAAAAATAGAAACTGTAATGATTCTGCCGTCTGCCTTTACACCACAATATTAACTGCCATACAGAGAATCAGAACAGGTGTTGCCACTTAAGGGTTCCATTCCTAACTGTCAGTTTCTGAACATTCTATTCTTAACAAGCACCTGCAGTACAATTCTAGAATTCTACTGTACAGCACTTCTAGGCAATGTCATATTGTTTTGCTGGAATGCCAATGACAGCCAGCTGCTTGGCTCAGTGGCTAAGGTGTTGGATTAGAGATAGGCTACCGGTATGGAGGTTCGAATCCCATTCTGATCAACAATGATTTTCAAATTAGATTAGGGTAGAATGCCCTAAAGTGGGACGATGCCTAATGTGGGACACCTTAAGGTTTAAGGGGTGTAGCTTTGCCCCAAGTTGGTACATTTTTACAAAACTATAACCAAATAAAAGCCCTATCATCCTGTTATCATAATATCATGATTTAGTAAATGTATAGTAATACTCCAGGGAGGGGTTACAATTAAGAAGAAGGACCCTGGGTGAAGTCCATCAAATGACAAATTACATAGCATTTGGACAAATTTGTCTTTAGGGTATAAATCAATTCCAATCAAAACAACATTGTCAATTTTTTGATAAATATGTTGGGTAGGTATATGTTCATCAGAAAATAATGTGTGGTGTATATAATATAATATAATATTTTATTTTTAAACCATATTATTAGTGTCCCACTTTAGGATAGGTGCGTCCAAAAGTGGGACACAAGATTTTCCTAATGTGGGACAGTTATAAAAGTAGTAATTTAAGTAAGTCAAACAATTACTATGAAGTCAAACACCATGTCCACATAAGAAAATGGATATTTAAATGAATATCAAAGATGTATTTCAGTCTTTCTGGCCTAATCTACTGGAGCACAGCTATCAACACAACATTTGGGTCCAAAAACCGGAAGTTCTTTCCTCAAATAGAGCTGCCATGTTGAAGTGACCAATTGTGTGCAATGGGTTCACACAGTCTGAGTCATATTTACCAATAAAAGAAAGTAAAAAATAATTCAGAAAACATGCTCGAAATGTGTAGCTGATATGTCTGAAAGAGTGGCAGATCACATTTTGAATTAATATTTTACACAAACATGTTTTAGAGACCTTTTAATATACACTGTCCCACATTAGGAAACCGATTGTCCCACTTTAGGGATAGCCATGGTTTTTGACCAACTTACATTAATATCCAAATTATTCGAATTAGAAACATATAACACGTTTTTAAAGGTTTTATTTGATTAGAGCATAACTAGAGGATGAAAAGGGTGTAATTTGTTTGTATTGAAATGTTGTCATTACATTTTAATAAACCACCAAAGTTGAAGTGACAAAAAATGTCCCACATTAGGGCATTCTACCCTATACAGTGTTCCTTAGCCAACTTAAAATAGCATTTATGTTATTTAGTATATCCCCGAAACGCAGAGCTACAACACTTTCAAGATGGCTGAATTCAAGACGCCTCTATTTCTTTGGCCCTAAATTCTGACTGGGTGGATGGAGTTGCCCCAAATTTGTTTAGCTTTGTTTTCACAGTAGTTGTTTAAAGTCTAAGCAAGACACTGATCTATGTACATATATCAAATATAAAACTGCTCAGCTCTGCTCCAAAAGGCAAGCCCGCTTCCAGCATTTTCTGTGAGAATGCAATCTAGTTCGAAAATGGTATTTATTTATTTGTGTTTGTTTGTTTGCTTGTTTCTTAAACATAATTTTGAAATGGATTTTTAAGAGTTTCACATCTGAACTGTTCAACTTGTTAAAAGGATACAGACAGAATTATACAGGAATAGGAAGAAGCATGCCTATAATGGCATAACATTACATCAGGTTTACCTTTCATATTGATTATACAGCACCTACCTTTAACTGATAGTCCAAAATCTCCCTTCTTTGTTCCTGCAGTGATGCTGTTTGAAGCAGTGCAGGTGTATATTCCACTGTCTTCATAGGTACTGTTCTCTTTAATGTATGAGGGTCCAGTTACTATTTCATGTGTCCCATTTAATGTCCAGGTGTAGGTGCAGTCAGGAACAGACTCAGCAGAGCAGCTCAAATGGATCTGATGGCCAAACTCTACTACTCCTTCATGGCCTTCTCCCTTAATGAAAACAGCCCCTGGTCCATCTGAAATATACGTAGTGTACAGGCCATTGTTGGAAAACTTCCTTACGTGCATAGTTGCCATTGGCCACAACTTTGGCCACAACATTTGCAACAACTTGTAACTGAACAAAAAAATAACTTCCAATTTACTACAATTATCATTACCTATAGTAAAATAATAATAATAATAATAACAACAACAACAACAACAACAACAACAACAACAACAACAACAACAACAACAACAACAACAACAACAACAACAACAACAACAACAACACCATCATGTGAACTCTAGACTAATCTCTAATCTATAACTTGCAATTACATAACTTACAGTTAACTTTCAGTATTCTAGAGGCCTCTACATTACTGACGGGGTTGCTGACTTGGCACTTGTACTCTCCTATGTCTTCTTTCTGTACTGGGCAGATGGACACAGTTCTGTTGTCCTCACTGATGATGACTCTGTCTGGTTCTGCAGACAGAGTTCCTCCATTCTTCATCCACTTCCTGGTGGTGATGGAGCCCTTGGCCTCACAGGTTAAGCTCACAGAACTTTTACCAGCTACCAGGGGATCAAGATCAGGACTACCAGAGATTGTTATGGCAGGATCAGATACATTTTCTGGGGGATATGTGAAACAAGGAAACAAGTATAAGTGTAGCTTTCTGGCCAACCTCAAGTATGCACTCATTGGTTTAGCCCTTTTCATTCCCCTTTAAACAACATTTTCTGGTGAAGCTTGAGAATTTCCAACGGCTTAAAGGGATTTATTCAAGGTGAAGACATAATAGCTGTCACTGGCCCTGCTGAAAGGCAGAGGAAAGAACAATCTTATTGATTGTAGCTTCAGTTGGTAGCACACAGGAATTTGATGCACGTGGATTAAGCTTGCCCTCTGAAAAGTCTGATATCAGCTAACGTTAACCAAACTAGAGGTTCATAAGAATTGGATGTGATAGCCAGGCAGTAGAATACTGAAAATGAGCAAATATATTCAGCACAACAATCTGGTACATTTTGTTGATGGAGTAGACATTGCCAGGTATTTGGATGTATGGTAGCGCACCACAGTAGACTATACTGTATGCGTACCCTTTTAATGTGTGCCTGAGTGAGTTAGCAGATGTGAAAAATTACATACCAAATACTGTCAGTGTTGTTGCTGGACTGCTCTCCACACCGTTAACCCTAAGGGTCAGAGTGTACTCCCCAGAGTCACTGAGAGTCAGGTCCCTTAGCACCAATGCAGCTGTGGTTCCATCCACAGAGGCTCTATGCTCATAACTAGGACTTACAGCCATTACATCACCAATGGCATTGCATATCGTTACAGATCCAAAACTCCAGCTGAATGTTTGAGGTGTTACAGATGGTGGGTTGAGTGGGATCTCCACAATCCCTCCTACTGCTCCATTCAGAGGTTGAATTTGATCATTTTGACACAAGCATGTTCCTGTGGGATGAATGAAAATGATAAAAACACAAGTTAGGGAGATACAACTTTCATCATATGTCTTCATCATATTCAAAGCACATAAAAATTGCTTCTTCATTCTCATTGTTGTGGTAGTAATCATAGTAGCCTACCATTACACTTAAACATACCAAATACAGTAAAAATGTGATAATGGACTAAGATAAATAAATAATATAAAATAATTAAAATTGTAAAAATGTATAAATAAATAAATCACAAAGATAAAATAATAAACATTAGTAACTATCAGAATGAGTAAAGTAGAGAATACAAAGATATTATCATTAAAGGCTGAATGGAAAGGTAAAGACATGTTTTGAAGCTGGAAAGAGATCGACAGGACTTAATATGCAGATGGAGACTATTCCAGAGTTTTGATACATAGGCAGAGAACGCGATATTCCTTTTCATATTGTTATGTAGGCTAATCGCCAACATTAAAGCAGGGCTTATTCCAGCGGATATGTAATTTTGTGGTATTAGTATATGTCTCTTACCAACTGCTGTTAGCATCCACACAGTTAGGAAAACCTGTGAATCCATTCAGTCTAATGGGTAGACTACACACTGAGTGAGCGGCTGTGCTGACAACAATTACATGAAACTTACCTGAGCTCAAACACTTGTACACAACACTATCCTTACCCTGCCCCCTGGTGACCACAAACCTAAACTGACATATTCAATTTTACAAGAAAGTATTTTCCTTTTTGTTGCAAATTATTTTTTACTTTATTTATTATTGATAGATGGGTTTACTGTATAAGGGCTCTGTTTCTCTCTATTGCCACGTTTTAGTTAGCCTGCTTTGTTATTCACTGCAGTTTATATTTCATGTCACATGTGTTATCTACACAGCTCTTCAACGTTTACTAATTTTTCTTCAAAAATCAAATATCTTCTGTGGACTAGAATACTTTTTTGACCTGAGTGTTTTACCTTGACTTAAACCCCATTTTTGTTATATATATATATACATCATCACTCTGTATAACACGACAATCTGTGCAGCATGCTGTGTCCCTGGGGGTAAAGTTCAGCACGCTTGAGCTCAGGTAAGTTTCATGTTTCATTCTTGGCAGCACAGCCACTCACTCAGTGTGGGCCTAACCATCAGGCTGAATGGATTCACAAGTTTTCTTCACTGTGTGGACACTAACAGCAATCGGTAAGAGACATATACCGATACCACACAATTAATTTGCTATCCCTTGTAATAACAGCTGGTGTAAATATTTTCTTTAATGTATGTGATTGTCATGATTGTAGAAAAACTCAATAAATATTTATGTGCTTTGGATATGAGGAACATGAAGTCATATTTTCCAAATGTACACTTTATCATTTTTATTCACCCCCCAGGAATGTGCTTTTGTCAAAATCATCAAATAATTGGACCTCTGGATGGAGCAGTAGGAGGGAGTGTGGAGTTCAGACTCATCAACCTGCCATCTACAACACCTGAATCATTCACCTGGAATTTTGGATATACAACGATATGCACTGTCATTGGTGAAACAGTGTTCATATATCCTATTTATAGTCACAGAGCCTCTGTGGATATAACCACAGCTACACTGGTGCTCAGGGACCTGACTCTCAGTGACACTGGGGAGTACACTCTGAGCCTTCAGATTGATGGTGTGCAAGCAGTCCAGCAACAACACTGACAGTATTTGGTATGTACTTTTTCACATCTGCTAAACAGTTTGTAAAATCACTGATGAGTTTTCATCGAAAGTTTTCACTTTTATACAAATCACAGACATTTCATGTTTGTGTCTTTAGGGTGTAATAGGCATGTCCAAAGTTTGAGTAACATTGCAGAATACAAGCCTAAAAAAAGACAATGTCATTGTAAGGCAACCTTGTTCCCTTTTTTTAACCAAAATAATATATTTTATACTCGTATAGATAAACAGTCTAATCTGTCTGAACGTATTGTGATATTTTATGTAAAAACCCCAACTCCGGTGAAGTTGGGACGTTTGGTAAACAGTGAATAAAATCAAAATGCTATCATTTTCAAAACATTCAATCTATTCATTATGGAGAATAGTGAAAAGACAACATATTAAGTGTTAAAACCGAGAAAAAATATTGTTTTGGGGGACATATGTACTCATTTCTAATTTGATAAATCCAACACGTCTCAAAAGAGTTGGGACGGGGACAATAAATGGCAGCAAATGTCGAGGAAGACTAAAAACAAAACAAAAGACAACACTTAACAGTTAAATACATTAACAGATGAGATGATTTTATATAAAAAACAGTGTTAATTCCTATCTTGGACATGATTTCACCAGCTTAAATGGTGGGTGTATTCCTTGTCATGTTTTGCAATGTTTTCCTTTCTGTAGTGCTTACAGTGTGACAGGACTTGACCAAAAACCCACCATTTTATCACCTGCTGGTCCTTATGATGGAGCCAAACTGTTAAAACATAGTAGAGAATGCAATTTGACCTTACTATGTAGCAGTAATCGAAGATCTCCCTTCAAAATATAATGCATGAGTGGCTTTTCATGCTGTTTAAAACCCATTTATACCATTCAGCACTGTATTTAACTCTACAGATGAGTGAGAACATCTTAACCAATGCACTACTGCACCCGCATGCCATCATGGAGGCTGACTTTTGAAGCTAGCACTAACACAAGTTGGATGGTCCATTTTCACTGTAGCACAGGATGTGCAATGCTCTATTATTGTCAAAAACAATGGACTTCTACAACTTCTGCTGACTTCTGTAAGCAAAGGACAGTTTCCCATGTCTTCTGGGTCTATTTCAAGTGAGCTCAGGTGCTTAGGAGAATGTTACACCCCTGTATCATTTTCATGCATTAAGCATTCTTAATATGGTCAATTTTCAATAGCTGTAATTCCTGGAGTGCTAGAGTGAGACTACAGCCAATATATATTTCATGATGTCATGAACCTATACAATGATTTTATTGACAAAAATATGTCTTATATACACTCAATCGTGGTAAATCAAAGGGAATTCAAAAATGTATGTAATAACTATGGTAATTATTCCCTTTGCATCTTTAATTCTGAGTGACTCAGCCTCTCTGTGATGATCTTATACCTGGACACCTATATTGTCCGTCAGTACAATTCATTTTGAAATGTTCTTCTTTGTTGTTTTTTCTTATTTGGATGTTTACTAAATTTCACTGATCCCCGTCCCAACTCTTTTGAGACGTGTTGGATTTATCAAATTAGAAATGAGTACATATGTACCCCAAAACAATATTTTTTCTCGGTTTTAACACTTAATATGTTGTCTTTTCACTATTCTCCATCTAATGAATAGATTGAATGTTTTGAAAATGATAGCATTTTGATTTTATTCACTGTTTACCAAACGTCCCAACTTCATCGGAGTTGGGGTTTGTAATCTTAAAATGTCCTCTCAACGTCATTTCATCAATATTGCTGTGTTCCGCATTGTTATTGAATGTGTTGCGCGTTGGTCCTGTTTTTAAAAAAAAACGTTCTAGATGCTTTGTTTCAAACCGTTTTTGCAAGCTAGCCAGGTGGCTTGTGGAGAAACGAGAGGGTCTTCTGGGTTTGTCGTCTAAAACGGTCTCTGAGGGCTCTGCGGAGAGATCATCTTAAGTCAGAGTCGCCACTTCCCCGGGTGGTGCTGCACTATAGGGGTGACAACGGAGGCGTGCAGGCTCCATTCAGGGCTGTGCTCTTTAGACAGCGACCCCTAGGCGAGCTGCAGGCATGGACCGACCAGAGTGGGACGGCTGTATGTATGAGGCTTTGTGCTCTGTGTGCATTTGAGAGAAGCAACCGGCTGATAGCTAAGCTAAGCTAGGTTTCGGGCCACCAGGCGTTGCTGGTTTTGAAAACAAGCAGAAAAAAATTACCCAACATGTTTTTAGAAAAATGGGTCGACATAAACCTTTGTTGGCAACGCCTTCTTTCGATGTGACGCAACACAGAAAGGCTTTCGTGATTCGCTCGTTTCTCTGCATTGTTTATGTTAATTGGGAAACACCGGGAAATACAGCCAGCCGAGGTGACGCACCGCTATGAAAGCCTTGTGTGAGTGAGCATGTGAGTTTAACTCGGAGTGACCATCCGATTTTCAAAAGGAGTGAGTAAAACTGTGTTTTATCGGAAGTTGGCCTTTAAACTATTTGAAGTCAAATTACAGTAGTGTCCTATAGGGCTTACTGTGGGCGGATTTCATTAAAAGTCTGTCTCTATATTGTGGTTTATACTGTAGTGTATTATTGTTTTTACCTTCAATTTCCTCTCTTCATTTGCAGACCATGAGTCAATTCCAACCCAAATTCATTGTCTAGCATTTCCAACAGCCATATAAGCCAGATCTGAAAATAAAAATTGTGGCCTATATGCCGTAGTTCTATAGTATAGACTGTTGCCATTTCTGCTAAAACACTTCCAGCTACAAGTCATTGGAAAACTGTGTAATCTCAATGCACCTAAGGTGCAAAGCCAGGGCAACAGTTCTCTGGTTGTCCAGCAGTACATGAATCTGTGAGTCTACCCTTACGAAACTCGGCCATGGTTTAACTGTAGTAGTAAGTAGTAACTATGATTTTACTAGTAACCATGGTTTCTCTAAGTACTCTGAACCAACTTTTAGTATGGCTTTCTTTGGGGTTACAATGAAAACCATGCTTCCTGACTAACCATGGATCAGGGTTATCCATGTATTTTTTTTCAGCATGGTTTGTGTCTATGGTTTAACCATGACATCAACAATATGTGCGCTAGATTTAAAAAAAAAACGGCAACTAAGTGTAATTTATTGTGGTTTTACTGTGGTAAAACTATGGTTCATTTTCAGAGTGAAACCATGGTCCATTTTATAGTTAAACCATAGTCAAACCAAAAACTGTGCCGTGCTCAACAAAGCATGAAATTATCACAGCATGAAAAGGGGGATTTGTGACAATGAACCCGTCCCTAATCGTCCACGGACTTGCCTAACTTTCGTCTGATTTTGAGCGCTTGAGTGAATCAAAACTATCAATTTTGGTGACACCTAACTCGCCCGGAAGCGAATCGCGAGCCGCGGCAGGTCTCACAGCAGGGTGTTAATGGCCCAACGATTACCACATGAAAGGCAATGACAGCCAGCCCGGAACGCGGACTAGCCTTGCTCTTATTGGACGAAAAAGACACGTGACTCAAAGTAAAAGAGCTGCGCTATTGGTTAGCAGCTACGACCTTCTATTGGTCACGTTGGATTAATTTATGCAGACCGTATACAGTAGGTCCGTATAATTATGCAAAAATTATTATTACTAATATAGCCTACCTAGGTTGATTTTACTTTGTATATTCACATCATTATAGGCTGCACTGTGATGGGGCTTTAGCATGCATGATGTGAATTTATTGATAAAATGAAAATGAATGAATGAAATGAAATATGGTTTAGCATGGTTGATTTTCGTAAGGGTATGAGTCTGTCAAATGATCTGCATTCATATAGCACCTTTCCACTTCCACTCGAGCACTCAAAGTGCTTTACATTGTATGCCTCACATTCACCCATTCACACTCTCATTCACACACCGGTGGCAGTGGCTGCCACGCAGGGTAACACCCTGCCACCAGGAGCAACTTGGAGTTAAGCATCTTGATTAAGGACACATCGATGGGTTCAGGCAGAACAGGCCTCGAACCTGCAACCTTCGAGTTGCCAAATGGTACCATCTGAGCCACCGCCTGCCCCCACTGTCAGTCTGTCCATCTTTTATTGTGTGCGGACATATTTAGCGTTTTACAATTGCATGAATCAACTTTTAAAATATACATCTTTCACGTCATCCTTGTGTTGTGGTGCTAAGAATGTCATATGTGTATCATTGTCCAAGCCCTGGATGAGCTGAAATACAGCTCCAGGCCACTTTATTAGAATAGCATGAAAAAGTTGATTCATCTCCATAATTCCATCAATAATGTTAAGCTGTCATGGATCATAGATTCATTGCCCAGATATTAAACTATTCCAATTATTCATTTGTTTATTTTATTCCAGATTTAAAAAAACTTGAATTGGGTAATTCGCATTATTAGAATATTGTAATAACATTCAGGTCACATCAATTCAGTTGCAATTTGTTTCGATATAACATGCAATGCTCAGTACTTTGTTAGAACTCTCAGTCTTAATCACTGCCATGATGTGTTTAACATTGATGTCAATGACAGAAGCATTGCATGGGAGTTATGGAAGCCCAGATATCCTTGATTCTTTGCTGTCAGCGGTTCTTGTTTGTTGATCTGGTGACCCACACTTCACTCTTCAATATACCCCATAGATTTCCATGCCACATTTTAGTCCTTTGAGGTATGGACCTTCTAACGCACCAGAAATAAAGCCCCATGGGATACACTCAGGTGAAAAAGTGGTTCAATTTAGTACAATAAAAGCATGACTGAAGTGTACTTAGCATGTTAAAAGTGCACTCATACTTTTTGTGCTAAGAAAAAGTATGTTTACAATATGCTTATTTAAAGTGTACTTAAAACTAGAAATGCATTCTCACAGAAAATGCTGGAAGCGGGCTTGCCTTTTGGGGCAGAGAAGAAACAAAGAACTAATGAGAAAACAAAGCTAAAACAAATCTTGGAAAAACTCCATCCACCCAGTCAGAAGTTATGGGCCAAACAATTCAGCCATCTTGGATTCAGCCATCTTGAAAGTGTTGTAGCTCTGCGTTTTGGGGATATACTAAATGACATACATGGTATTTTAAGTTGGCTAAGGAACACTGCATATGATATAATTTTGAAAATCAACATGGCTTCGAGCGGGATTCGAACTCACAACCTCCATATCTGTAATCCAGCCCCTTTGCCATTGATATTAAATGACATACAATACATGATATTTGAAGTTGGCTAAGGAACACTGCATATGATATCATTTTGAAAATCAACATGGCTTCGACTGGGGTTCGAACCCCCAACCTCCATATCTATAATTCAGCACATTTGCCATTCATACTAAATGACATACATGTCATTTTAAGTTGGCCAAGGAACACTGCATATGATATAATTTTGAAAATCAATGGTTGCTCGCACCTGCTCGTTAAGAATAGAATCTTGAGACAGTGACAGTTGAAATGGAACACTTCATTGGCTGCACCTGTTGTGATTGACTGAAAGACAGTTAGTATTGAGCTCTAAAAAGAGGAGAGAATGAGAATGAGTTTTTTGTCTTTACAACATCGTTGTAAAAAAAACTAAAAGGAGTTGGCACGTGTCCTTTTCACAGATCGGAGTCATGCTTGTGATCTCTCTAACAGTCTTTGAATGAAGTTTATAAGTTAAATGGTTCAGGCACAAATGGACCTCCGTGTGGGACATGCGCTGATCTCTTGAAAAATGCACTTTTGGAAAGAATGGGATTCTCCATAAACCCAGGCCTGGTTTTTTTTTACAAACCTGCCATTTAAAAAGTATTGGGAGTTGGGAGATGAAACTTTCACAATTTGGAGACATCCCATAGAGCTTGCTAACAACGCGTCAACTAAACTTCTAGGTGAAAGTGTTGATGTTTTATGACCGAAAAAGCCTCCTACACTCTAATCTCTAGAGTGGCGGAACTTTGGTTCATGAAGGTTCCACCATAGTTTTCAATGGGGACCCAGGCTTTCACAAAATCGCCAAAAACGGGAAAACGACAAGAGACACGGAAAAGCCTATTGATAGAAATGATCTCCAAGCCGAGCCGGTCGTTTTAGTGTTTGAACGGTGTCTCTATCTCGAAAGGCCTAGGAGGAGATCCATTTTCTATTTTTACTGCCCCTGCACAAGACCAATAATAATAACTAGATTGCATTCTCACAGAAAATGCTGGAAGCGGGCTTGCCTTTTGGGGCAGAGATGAAACAAAGTACTATTGAGAAAACAAAGCTAAAAGAAATGTTGGAAAAAATCCATCCACCCAGTCAGAAGTTATGGGCCAAACAATTCAGCCATCTTGGATTCAGCCATCTTGAAAGTGTTGTAGCTCTGCGTTTTGGGGATATACTAAATGACATACATGGTATTTTAAGTTGGCTAAGGAACACTGCATATGATATAATTTTGAAAATCAACATGGCTTCGAGCGGGATTCGAACTCACAACCTCCATATCTGTAATCCAGCCCCTTTGCCATTGATATTAAATGACATACAATACATGATATTTGAAGTTGGCTAAGGAACACTGCATATGATATCATTTTGAAAATCAACATGGCTTTGACTGGGGTTCGAACCCCCAACCTCCATATCTGCAATTCAGCACATTTACCATGCATGCTAAATGACATACATGGCATTTTAAGTTGGCCAAGGAACACTGCATATGATATAATTTTGAAAATCAACATGGCTGTGACTGGGGTTCGAACCCCCAACCTCAATATCTGTAATTCAGCACATTTGCCATCCATACTAATTGACATACATGGCATTTTAAGTTGGCCAAGGAACACTGCATATGATATAATTTTGAAAATCAACATGGCTGTGACTGGAGTTCGAACCCCCAACCTCAATATCAATAATTCAGCACATTTGCCATCCATACTAATTGACATACATGGCATTTTAAGTTGGCCAAGGAACACTGCATATGATATAATTTTGAAAATCAACATGGCTTCGACTGGGGTTCGAATCCCCAAACTCCATATCTGTAATTCAGCACATTTGCCATTCATACTAAATGACATACATGGCATTTTAAGTTGGCCAAGGAACACTGCATATGATATAATTTTGAAAATCAACATGGCTTCGACTGGGGTTCGAACCCCCAACCTCCATATCTGTAATTCAGCACATTTGCCATTCATACTAAATGACATACATGGCATTTTAAGTTGGCCAAGGAACACTGCATATCATATAATTTTGAAAATCAACATGGCTTCGACTGGGGTTCGAACCCCGAACCTCCATATCTGTAATTCAGCACATTTGTCATTCATACTAAATGACATACATGGCATTTTAAGTTGGCCAAGGAACACTGCATATGATATAATTTTGAAAATCAACATGGCTTCGGGTGGGGTTCGAACCCTCAACCTCCATATCTCTAATCCAGCAGCATGCATTCCCATTATGCCAAGCAGCTAGCTGTCATGCACAGTCCAGCAAGACTATATCACATTGCATTGAAGAGCTGAACAATAGACTTCTATAATGGCTGCTCGCACCTGCTCGTTAAGAATAGAATCTTGAGACAGTGGCAGTTAACACATTGACTACCAGCGGTGTTTTCAGAATCATGTCGTAGACTCCCAGCGTTCTAAACCATTTTTAGGTGTTTTTTGTACAGTCATAGCATATTATGTGATAGGGCCACCGAAACATGCTATGGCTCATTTGAAAGGTGAGCCTTTCATCTCTTAGTGCGTGAAAACCGCATGTCTCTACGTGCTTTTATTGCCGAGCTATCGTAAGTTAAACCAAGGCCGGTATCTGCCCAAATCACCATGGAAGGGAGATATCGAGGCTTTTGTCAATCATGCGCCGTTTCAGAATCTGGCGCTTCTTCTTCTTGTTATGAAATGAATCTTGCGCTTTTTCACTAGACTAGACACAATCTCTCCTGCTCTGCCACCTCCCCCTCCAAATGTATCAACCAACCAAGCGCATTTTCGCCGGAAGTACGTTTCAGTTCCTTGTGTAGGCTACAGTCTGTTCCTGCACAACTAATCTTTGCACACACCACACGAAACGGGTCGTAGTCACACCACCACACGCAGTAGGCAAAACATATTCAAAAGCACGTCACTAAAGGCATCTAGTCCAACGTCAACAACAAAATCCGTTAATCGTATGCATTAATGTCTCCGATCCTGTGGGGAAACAGCAGTGCTGTGCGATGCATGCGTGCGATTCCCTGATTGACGCTCCCAACGCAGGACGCTCCCCTGTCGGCTCGCTCCCACTAGCCAGACTATCGGTCCCACCGCCATATAACGGAGCTAGTTATTTTTTTAATGTTAGTTTTTTGTTTCTAACCCTAAACCTAAACCTAACCCTAACCCTAAATTGCTTGTATGTGGCAGTGTATGATAATACGTGAAATATCATCGGGTGGGACTACACGTCCGGGAGTGACAGAAACACCTGGGACTGCACGTCCGGGAGCGATCTCAGTTGGGAGTGTCCATCTACCACCGCATGCGTGCTACTGTTTACATAGCAATGCTAGCTTCACCGACAGTAGCAGCCAGCTTCTCCTGTTCACTACGGCGTCAATTTCATCATGGGGGTAATAAAAGAACAAAATGAAGAATCCGACTTATCTGGTTGCCGATCAAATCCGAGGTAAGGGTAATAATCCAATCACAGTTCACAATGTGTAGGGCAGTAGGATCTGGCCAAGGTTTGCATTATTCTCCAGGTGTTGTGTTCAGTCGAAGTGAAGTGTGTTGTCTTCTGTACTAATTATTTTGTGAAGCATATTATAAAGCGCCATAGAGTGGGACGCTGACTGTAGCCTATTGTAGCACTAAGGAAACATATCAAATGACAAGCATGATCCATTGTGTCCTTGTGTTTATAAAGATGACAGTATCGCAGACACTTGTGTAGGCTACACAGAGGGCGCAACAGTGACGTAACCGACGCAGACCAACAGTTCCATACAGTAGGCTACAGTTATGAAAAATATTGTTGTGTTGGTGGCGCGATCCTGGAGTTGTGATTAAAATGTCCAGATGATGACACCAAACTTTTGACTGTCATCTATGTCTGTTCGACTTATCACAGAGCTCCCAAAATCACACACAATAAGCATTTAAGTGTCTAGTATATATGAAATATGCAATAAAAACTCAAAAACGGGTTTTCCAGTTTTGGGAGCCAACGCATGCATGGGAAGTAAAAACGGGTTTTCCAGTGGTTTGGGAGTCAATGTGTTAGAGATGGAAGCAGCTCAAATTCATTGGGAGCATCGCTGTTCTGATACTATACTGACAGTTAGTATTTTGCTTTTAAAA